>NW_024068185.1:0-220280 GCF_009389715.1 Phoenix dactylifera
CATTCTCCCCCTTATGCATTACATACATCATAAGTTCATATGCAAAATTACAAGCATCAAAGAGGCGAAGCAACCGTAGATTTAGATGGGCATTTAACTCTAGGCAATATTGTATGCATGTAACTTCCAATGCATTATAGACAGAGCTAGCATTGCTAGGATGGCCAAAATATTGACTCTCTATCACTTATATTTATCAAACAGCGAGTTCCTGTAAAAAAACCTTTAATATGCTGAACAAAATGTTTACTAACTGCCCCTAAGGCAAGAGAAAAGATAATCAAGTTCTAAATTCCTGGACTGGAACAAGTATCCAACCAAAGGAGAAAGGAGAGACAAGAATTTACCCACTCCTCCCCAATGTGGGGCCAAATTGAGTAACAGGCTACGAAAAGGTTATCTTGCATTACCAACTATAATATTAAGTTCTCAAGAACTTGTGAGAGTGGCACCTATAAAAGTGATGTCCTATGGACCTTGGAGGCAACTGCGAATGATGGAACCAGTGTTTTAGAATGTGGTGCATACTACTGCATATGCAGTCCCTTAACCACACCACATTGCATACATGCAGTTAGACTGCATATAGACCAAAAAGGTGGTCCACATAACATTATGTTGCCACATATATGGCCTACTTAGTATTGTTCTATTGCATATGGGAGCTCGCTTAGCATTCTAGAGCCAAAATTTACAGCTACTCTTGTGTGGCCCCATGCAGGGAAAGCGAGTTCAAGTTAACAGTTAGGTTTGATGTAGGTTTCCACTGAGCCTGATCTAGATATTAATAATTACGTTATAATTATTACTATAAGGTATTAAGTACTAAGCAATAAGCACTAATTAATAGTAATCATTGTTATTGATATTGTTGTTTCTCCATCCAAACAATTACTACCATTATTGTCATTATTGCATTTAATATATTATACTTATTTTTAGATAGCTAAAGCATAGTATCACATACGCACCCGCATATGCAATCCGCATACTGCATATGTGCTATGTGGTCCCCTGACCACCTGCATAATGAAACCACCATTTAAAACACTTGATGGAATGGTTACTAATGGCAACTTTAAATCAAAATTTGGCAATGGCAAGCTTTTTTCCATCACAAGATACCCCTCGACTTCCCCATACCTTTTGATAGAAAGGATTTCCATTTCAAAAAATGTCACAAACATACCTTTTAACAAAAAAAGAAAAAAAAAGAAAATAGTGAAACATTGACCTCAATGCCTCACGTTTTCAATTTCCAATCTGCCTATGAGTAAAACAAATGCCTAACTAGATGTCGAACTAACACCTACAACATTTGATATTTAATGGATATGATCAATTGGACAGCCAAATGAATCTCTAACTGTCCCATTCTTCTCCCTATATCTCTCCAACAATGATAACTGCGGCAGCATCTATATCCCTTCACTCTACCACCTTCAACCTAAATCTTCTACCCAAATATCCACACTCTCACCAAGAATTTCAACATATCTCTTTTGCCTCTAGGCCCTAACTTCAATTGCATCTTTGTTCTCTCTATATTGGATCGAAGCCCCAAGGACAACAAACACTCAATATGGTAGAGTGGTAGCATCCTATATCTCTACCAGTAAAAAAGAAAAAAGGGAAAAAATGTTGAAGAAGGGATATTCCAATACTTCAAGGGGACAAAACCTACAAAAACTTTTAAGCTGATTTCATTAAATTGATTACTTATATAGACAGCCCCTAGGGAACTACACATTTATGGGAAATGATTTGGGGTGCAAGTTAGTGCACATAAGGAGTTATAGAAGCCCACATACTGCCAGCTTCCCACTTAGCATTCAAATAACCACATGTACTGCACCAATTGCAAGATTTACACCAATCCTCTTGTGCTGCATGGAATAGGGAACTTCTCACATGCACAAAGCATGTGTCCTATACCATCATTGCATATTTATATATTCATAATTACTCATCCTACAAGAATAAGGAATGCAAAATGGAAAAACAGTACTCATGAAATAGTTTGGCAATCCATGACTCTTCAACTTACTAGAAAAGGAGAAATGAAATAAGAAACATATGATGGCCAATCCAAAATGGATTTAGACTCTCCCTATAACTGAACTTCTACCACAACTAAACCTAAATTAGGAAATCAGAATAATGTATGTATCAAGGTGCCACCAATTTAGTGGCTTGATAAGATTTCCATCATCTAGACATTCAACTTGCCATCGTCCAAGGTTTTAAAGACCGTGGGAAGGGGGATGCCCGGTTTTCCCATAGAATTTCCATGAAATGGGATGGCCGGCATCTCGATATTCAGATGGTGGATGTTCTTTCTCAACACTCAGGAGTCAGGACAGTGCCCCACATTCAAGATGGTGGGACGCCCCACCATCCCACCAGTATCTAAAACCTTGGCATCCTCCTTCCGCTACAACCTTGCTAATTCAGCTGGTCCTCCACTTGGAAGAGCTTCAAAGCCAACATCTGGTTGCAAGACTAGAGAGAAGAAAGGTGAGAGATGAAGACATGGAGGAATTAAGGCAAAAATCCAGAAAATAAATAATTGAGCTGAGGCGAGCTGAGCTTGAGGTGGCTCGAAATTAAATGAGCTAAGATCAAGCTCATTGAACATGCTCATATTAGACTCATGTACCCCCTACAACTTAGCAGGACCTTAATTCCCTCCTTTAAGGGGGTGCAGAGAGAAACAGCATAAGGAAGTAATTAAAACACCATAAAACATCTATGAAGAGCATAAATAAATATCCAGTACAGCATTTGTCAAAGTAATCATGAAGAATAGGGAATCTGCAAACTGAAATCATCTCCATATTAAACTTATTAAGAAGCATCAAGGACTATGAATACAGACTCTTGATGCTTCCTAAGAACGGAAAGATTGATAAATAACAGCCAAGTACTTATTGCCCCCATTGCTCATATGTCTGGCTGCATAATTGAACCTGATAAAGAGCCGGTGGAATGACAAGAAGTTTGAGGCTCATTCAAAAATGAACTGTATATAGGTTCATTTCAATTAAAATAGGGATTGCAATACAAGCATATGTTGGATCCATAAAGAAAGTTGTTCTTCTTGCATCCCCAATTGCGTTCATATCTATAACATCTTAATACAATATTAACATAGAATCCAAAAGCAGAGAAGCAGACATACCGACCATCCACCATGCTTCGATTCAACTGTCACAGCCCTACTGCTGCTTCATCCTCCTTGAAATGCGATCATAGGCATCCTCCTTTCCTGCCTTGTAGAAGGCACTCTTCAGTCCCTCCATTGTGGACGAGCGCAGCACAATCCCCCTGTCAATCATATCCTCAGCATGCCTTCTCACCTCACTCAACCTGCCCAAGTCCCTTAGCCCGACGAGCAGCTCATCAGCACACTCCTCGTCCAGTTGCGTGCATTCCTCCACCATGCAGTTCCACACCTCGATTGCAGCAGACGGGTCGTACTTGTCAAAAAACATCTTGATGGCGGCAGCGCAGTTGGTCAGCGACGGCAGCTGCTCGTTCTTCCTCATCTCGGCGAGGAACCTCTCGGCCTCATGGGCCATCTTATTCCTGATCAAAGACTCAAAAATAGTGTTGTAGGTGAGAGAATCGGGGAAGACACCAAGGAAGGGCATATCGTCAAGCAACCGGTAGGCGGAGTTGATGTCGCCATTGTTAGCAAGGAGGGCGATCATGGCGTTGTACATGGAGAGGTTGGGAACAAGGCCGCTGTCACCGACCATGATGTCCCAGAGGGCGAGGGCGCTGGCGTGGTTATTCTGTTTGATGAGGATGTCAAGGGCGTTGGCGAAAAACTTGAGGCTGGGGAGGCAGTTTTTGGCCTTCATGACCTTGAGGAACTTGACGGCCTCCTCGGCCTGTGCGCCGCGGACGAGGGTGGCCAGGAATGCGTCGTAGGCCGACATGTTACCGGTGTTCCAGCCGACGCGGACGACCATCTCGCCGAAAGTGCTCTTGGCGCGGGCGACGTTGCCCTCCTTCTCCCAGCCCTCGAGGAGGATGGCGAAGGAGTCGGCGTCGGGGGCTATGCGAGACTTGACGCGGTCGAGGAAGTCGGCGGCGTCGGCGGTGCGGCCGTCTTGGCGGCAGATGGCGGAGATGACGGAATTGACGGCAACGATGTCGGGGGGGACGGCATAGCGGTCCATGACATCGAAGGTCATGACGGCCTCCTTGATGCGGCCTGCGGAGCAGTAGGCGGAGAATGCGGACGCGAAGGTGGCGAGGGAGAGGGCGCCCTCCTGCTTCATGGAGCGGATGGCGTCCCACATGGCGTCGAAAAGGCCGTTCTTGCCAAGGATGTCGACCATGAGGTTCCAAGCGTAGGAAGAGTGGCGGAGGGAGAGGCCGGACCACCGGAAGAACTTGATGGCGGCGCCGGCGTTGGAGTAGGAACGGCGGAGGACGGCCTCCACGAGCTCGGGGAGGGGGGCGATGCCGGAGGCCGTGAGGACGGCCTCCACCTCGCCCAGGGACACGCGGGAGAGGATCGCGCAGAAGGTGTGAACTCGGGAGTCCACGATATCCTCCGCCGGTGGGGTATCCACGGGGGGCAGCATAGCCTTCGCCGACGCCGCGGCGGCGGAGGAAGTGTTCCTAGGGATTTCAGCGGACTTCGCCGCGATCATTCCAGTCTAGGGTTCCCGCGGCCGGGAAGGGAGGAAGGAAGGGAGAGTCGGAGGAGAATTAGTAAGAAGACGCAGGCTACCGCTCAAACCAAAAAAAGAAAAAAAGACGACCACCAGGCCTAGAAGTGGAACCCGCTCCAGTCGCATTAAGGAACACCGGAGCACGGAGGGTCGTTTTAAGCCGACCGACACCATCGCATTTCCGATACACGTGAGAATGAGAGAAACCAAGGACCGCTGCGGAATATCTTACCGAAGCCACAGATTTTTGTTTTTTTTTTTTTCCGCCTAACCATGTTATTGTTTGAAAGAAGCTAGAGAACGTCGAGGAGAATAAAATTTGGATTGATGGGATGGAAACAACTTATTATGTTCACTCCAGATATAACAGTAGTACTTGCACAAATAAAATTCTCTCTACCAAAAAAAAAAAAAAAATCCTATCTGTTATATAGTTTTCACATTCAAATTCAAGAATTGGCACGAAGTAGGAGAAATAAAGAATGAGACAAGCGATGAGATTCGATCACTACTTAAAATTCATTAATCCAAACTCAAGAATCATCCGATCAATAGGGTTCATGGTTAGGTCTCTCATTAGACCTCTCACATTCGTGTAAACAATTCATTAGAAAACCCGAAGATCTAACTTAATGACAGCCATGTTTCTGAGCATATCAAGGATCTAACTCAATCAAATTTACAGAGTTATCGCTATGAAAAGATGTTCCACATATATTGCACGCACTTAAATTTACATAATTAGTATTCAATACTCTATATTTCTATTTTTAAATTAGTTTATCCTAATTTGTTATTATAGTATATTTTTATTTTTCCTAAAGTTTGTGAATGTAAATATATTTATATTTATGTTGAATATGAATATATATATATATATATATATATGTTACTATATATTTATATTAAATCCAAGTGCTATATTATATTATATTATAGTGATAAAGTTTATGTTTATAAAGTTTATGTTATTTGCTCCCTATGTATGGGCTTACAGCATTCTCGTCCCTAAGGTACAACAACCCTACTTAACCCAATCTTTCTCTAACGAGCACAATTGCTGGGGAGGCTTGACCCAAACAACTCTTTCATATGCACAAAAATTAAAAATAAAAAACAAAAAACAGAAAGTTGAAGAGTGGAAAGATTCTCTGTCTGTGGAAGAAACTCTCGAGAAATATAGCACCAATGAGTGTGAGCAAGAGATTAGATTATGTTGGATTAATTTTGGATGTTGGATCCAGAGCCTATTTATAGAATCTAATAGGATGATCGAGAAAATGTGACTGTTTCTAAAGATATGTAATATTTCGAAAACACTGTATATTTTCGGAAAACAATATTTTCTTCTGAAGAGTTACAGCACTTCTGAAAGAGACGTCCGACAATCGAGAAGATGCGATGGTTTCTTAACGATACATAATATACCATATCTTTTCAGAAACCAACATTTGTTTGGAAGAGTGGTAACTCTTCTGAAAGAGGCGTACGACAAAAAAAATATTTTAAAGCATTTAGACCAACTAAAATTTTGAAGATAAGAAAAAAATTAAATCTTATTAAAATTTAAACTCTAACACTTACCCTACATCTCCAAGAACTCTAGCCTTATCTAATTATTGAAGTTTATCCAACAGTTCCAAGAATAAAAAAAATTTTCCTGTGCATCTATATTTCCATATACCCTCTTTTCTTTCTCATACGATGATTTTATTTTTTCCTCTTATCCGCACCAAGTAGATTGGTTATATAAATAATACATGCAAAATTCTTGTCTCATATAATTCTCATTATGTTTGGATCCTTTCCACTTCGTGCTTGAACTGACAAAGTCCAGTTCATATATCACAACCATCAATGCATCGTATAGGCTCCTTGAAATGCATGGCCTGTAGTCCCCATATACTACATGGGGCCATGCAGTGCTCATGCGATCATAAGATATCGAGAACCTTGAGGTTGGCCAAAGCTCAGCCCGACCCAACTTTGTAATGGTCAAGCCTGGGCATGGTTTGGCTCGACCTGATCAATCCGAAGGCATAGGTCGATTCCTTTAGACCCGAGGGTGGGAGGAGCTTAGGAAAGCAACGGCAGTGCCGCCATAGCTAAGTCGAGAGGGAGAGGAGGAGGAGCACAGATTCTTCATTGCATTAAGGGGAGAGAGGAGGGAGGGTGGGGGAGAGGAGGACCGGGGTGTCTCGTGTAGCAGCAGGAAAAGGGGGGAAGAGGGGGTCAATAAGAAGGTGAGATGATGGGGAGGAGAGAAGGAAAGGAGGAAGAGGAGAAGAGGGTGGGGGCTCTCTAATAGCAGCAACAAGAGAGAGAAATAGGGAGTCAACTAGAGGTTGGGTAGCTAAGGGGGGAGAAGACAAGGAATGGAGGAGGAGGTGTAGGAGCAGTAGGTGGGGACTCAAGCAAAGGTGAAGTTGGACCACATCAAGGAGGAACAAAAGAACCAACGGGATATATTAGAAAGGGTATTTTGCATACCTCAAAATATTGAAATTTGCATGAATACCCTTCCAAAATTAATATTTGCATGTATATACTTATAAAATATTTTTATAAGTATATATATATATATATATATATATATATATATATATATATATATATATATATATATATATTATCTATACCCATGCCATCTAATGTGGTTAAGAATTAGACATTTAAAATCGAAATGATTAAGATGCCCTTAATGGGTAGATATGCAAAAAAAAAAAAATTGATAAGGGTATATATGCAAATAGTAGCTTTGTGATGATATTCAAAATTCGAGATGATGGCACATTGATTATGGATTTACCCAAATTGTGCCATGTGGATAGTCCAAATGGATTGAAGGAGATGATTCAAAATAATTAAACTAGCACATGACATCTGATAAGATGAGTGAAAAGGATATTGTCCAAGTGAGGCTGAAAAATCATTAGAAGTGCGAATCAAGGGCATAAACTGAGTCAAGAGGACTTGTCCAAATGCTAAGTATCGAGCTTGAGGCCGACCAGATATGGTGTTCTGTGGAGATCAAACTATCAACCTAGCTCATGATGTGGTATAAAATGTGGGCAATTACTAGAACATGGAAAGTGGAAAATGGTTGAAACTAACTGCTGAAATTGGTAGAGGAAAGTGGAGATCAGACAAAGATAGATGTTAGTGAGAAAAGTAAGCAATTACTTGATTGTTAGAATGAACCGTGTAAATATTAGAATATAACTCTATAAATAGGCCATTTGCCAATTAAACACTTATTAGTTTCTTTTATTTTATCTTTAGCTTCAGTTGCTTTAGTTTATTCTAGTTTACTTTCAGCCCGTACCTTAGTTTCATAGTCCCAGCTACCCTTTTTGCAAGAAGGCAACATTTTAGTAGCGGAAGTCGTTATCACTCATGGTAGGATGATTGACTTCCACTCCTACCTCTTTTTGGTTTAGATACCGATGGCACGCCCGCACGATCGTGCAACCCTATCCCACCTCGAACAAGGGAAAAAAATAAGCTAAAAAGCCTTTTTCTGGCATGCCCAATGGGACATGATAGCTATTGAGAATGATGCCCAGTCATCAAGATATATTGGTAGGAAGTCCAATTCATAATGTTGCTAAAGAACCTTAGAGTTCTTAGACTAAGCTGAATGGATAAGGTCCTCAGGCTCAGCCGACATCCAAGTTCATAGTGACTAGATCGACTCTACTCTTTCTTGGGATCTTAGCTTTGAAAGCCATAATCCTCAATTGAGAATATACATTCACCAGTCGGTTCCTTGTAGGAAATGATCTCATAGATTAAATTCTATATGGATAACGACTAGAGAGACTTATCGAAAGTTGCGACTAGCTAAGTAGCTGCTATTCTAAGGCCATTTATGGAGTAACACAAGGCATCCTTGACCTTGATAGCAAAGAAGGCCGAGAGACTTATATTTGTGATCTCTTGTCTAATACCAAACACCACACATACTATATTGTATCCTATGATAAGCTAGGTCGATAGTGATACCGACCGATCAACATCTACAATATGGAGATGTTAGGATTTTGGAGAAGCCCAACCTCCAAACATAGAATTTTGACAAATATAGATCCCTATTTTAAATACTTTTTGGCCTTTTTCTTTTTCGGTAAACCTACTTGTGTATATTCTATATAAAAATGAGTCCACATAAGAAACAATATTAGGTTTTTTATAAGTATGGTTTACAATCTCTCTCTCTATCTTTGTCTCTTATGCGCAGCCCGCATATGCATGCTTGCACATGTATGTGAAAGATTAGTATAACAATTGAAAATAAACGTCTAGCTATATAATTTGTTTAGTGCACTGTAAATATGCTTGTTCATAAAAAATAAATATCTTGAAATAGGGAAGGACACACGTGATCAACTATAGTCTAAAATCTATGCTCAAAATCAGCAAAGTCAAAATTCAAGAGTTGGATAGTTCCTTTCAGTTGAGATTAGTTTAGGACTTTGACCAAAAATATCCTTCCTTTTTTTTCCTCAGTTTTTGCATGTCCAATCAACAACTACGTAGCATGCGACATCTTAAAAATTATTAGGTAATACACACACACACACACACATATATAGATAGATAAAGAATTCAACTTGAGACATCGTACGTATGAAAGGGCATTTCTTCTGATGAATCAAAACCATAAAAAGCAAACCCATGTGATTGGCACAATGAGAAAGCTTCCAATATACCAACTTCCTCATGCAGTAAACTCTCTTTGACACCAGCAATTATCATTGTAGAGAAAAATAATATCAATTAATTTTATAATTTAGTCCTAGTTAGATTTAACAGACACATCTTAAAAATTATTATGTAACACACACACACACACACATATATAGATAGATATATAAAGAATCCAACTTGAGACATCGCACATATGAAAGGGCATTTCTTCTGATGAATCAAAACCATGAAAAGCAAACCCATGCGATTGGCACAAAGAGAAAGCTTCCAATATACCAACTTCCTTATGCAGTAAACTCTCTTTGACACCAGTAATTATCATTGTAGAGAAAAATAATATCAATTAATTTTATAATTTAGTCCTAGTTAGATTTGCGTATAAATAAAATAAAGGATATTATAATAATCAATGCTAATCACTATAAGAGAAAGAATGAACAATACCAAAAATTATCAATATTATATGCTTGAAATAATGCCTATTAGATAAAAAAATTATTTCAATTAGTTGGCATAGGAATCGAACTTAAAAATATTTCTTCATTTTTGAAAGACATACTTTACTTCAATGGAATATTCAGAACAGTAGATAGTGATCATTACAACAAAATCGTAGTCAATCAATGGAAGGTCTTGCAATGGCCCATATATTATGTCTTGTTATCTAGAGTCTCTATAGCAGAGCTGATCATGGGCTGGGATTGGGCACAAAAAATGTTAAATTTGAAATAGGCTCACCTGAAGACTGAATAAAAATGAATATAGTTTAGGCTCGAGGCCTAGTCCATGATCAACTTTGCTTCATAGGTATCCGTAACCTCATGAAAGTTATATTTAACCTAGTTCGGTATTTACCTCCTATTTCTAACCCAATTAAACTTGATCTTTGTATTGGATTTTCTCAAATCAAACACAACCTAACTCCATTTTAGTCTAGATTCAAGTTGTGCTTAGTTAATGTCAAGTTAGATTAGGAGCTAACTTTAACCTAATTTTGCCGTTGCATATCGCTTGATCATAATCTAGTCCAACTTGATGTATCCAATCTAACCCTCTCTTAGACCAAATTTGGGTTGGATTCAGTTAGCGTTGGGATGGACCGAGTTAGCTTGGTTGAACAAATAATTTAAGATAGGGAAAAGGCTTCAAGTCCTTTGGTTGGGCTAGTATTAGATTCATTGAAATTTTATTAGGGTGCACCTACATAATTATACAACACAGCAAGGTAAATATAGTTAAATAAAGTACACAAGCACTTTATGTACAACATATAATTAAATTATTTTATGGTAGATAACCTATAACTAAATTATTTAATTACCAAGTTTGGTCGAGTTAAGCTTGAGCTTTTGGCGGAGACTCAAGTTGGGCTCACACCCAATCCTGACCTAACCTAACTTAGAATCGGGTTGGAACTTTTTTTTAATATCTAACCCGAATAAGATGAAGCTTGCTGGTTGGGCTTGACCATGCAAGATTCGTCTTCTCGGTATCGGACTTCATACCGATGATATATTAGTATTATGTCGGTAGGTATGGTATGAAATTTTTTCGATAGATCGAATATTAGTATGCCTTCTGTATTAAATATCATTATGGAATTGATACGGTATATTTTATACCATTTGATTCGGATCGATATGACTAACTAATGCGGCCATGGATCGACCGAGCCCTAGTTTGACCCCTACGGCAGTTTGCGAGGCGGTTAGCCGAAATTCGGAGGAGATGAAAGGCCAGAAAGCGATAGATTCAGGTAGCAGAGAGAACCGCTGAGGAGGGGAGGAGAGGAGAAAGAAACATAAATTAGAATTTAGGAGAGAGCGCCCCCCAAGGCGTCCCCTCACTTTCCATCTCTCTCTCGCCTTCTCTGGTTGGGATCGAATGGGTCGACCACCGCATGGCGGAGGCCCCGTCTTCCGGTTCACGCATAACGAGGTGATCCTTTCGAAACCCTACCTCTGATCCCGTTCTCGCCCCAAATTTTCCTCGATTCCGCGACCGACTCGCATGTTCTCGTGTTCTTTGATCTTTTCGTTTTTTCTTCATTTTTTCTGTCTGCCTTAGGGTTTTGATCCTGTTTCGGTGCGGTTTAGAGCACTCTTTTGGGATTTTTCTGTAGAAGATGCGCCTGCATGTTCTTTTTTGAAGTATTTGGTTCTCTTTTTAGTTTGTGATGATTTGGGGGAGTTTGAGGTTAGGAGATTTTACTTCGGGGCCCTTAAACGGATCTAATTAAAAGAAAAAGGGTGGAATCTTGGGAAGCTGTCGGATGGAGAGGAGTAAGTGGAGTTTAGTGCTGGGTGGAATTTAGTATGATGCACACATTCTCCGTTGATGTGCGTTCATCTTTCGGGGATGATTTATTTTTTTGTTGGTAAAATTCGTAGCTTGTCTACTGCTTTAGTGTAAAAGGTAATAATCTTTTGACAATAACCCGGATAAACTATTGAACAGCATGAGGTTATTTGTAGCATTATGATCATGAACTCCCTTTAGGTATCTGGCCTTAATGGATATACTTGTGTTCCCGACCATTATCTGTGTTCTCTTATGTAGAATGAAGCACTAATCTATTGAGAAATGTGACACTTATATTTTTTTCCTTTTAAATTTGGGCTGTCCACCGTTTGTGACCGATACTATGTTATGGTTAAGGTTGTACGCTGGCATATGATATTTAATGCCCTAGGATTTTCATCTTATGTCCCCATGACCCCCACCTTTTTCTATGTGATTATTGTAGAATCAATAACCACATCCGTACTCTTGATTTGATCATGTTAAGACTCTTTTAGGTTTTTTTGAAGGCTTAATCAAGCCAAAAACTGTGACCTTTTTGGAGGTGTTCATTTTTATCCTCAACTTCAATTTAGTGCAATCAGATCATCCCACTATCAAAATGGTGCACTTACTTCCTTTGCTGTTACTTCTGTTTGATGGCCGTGATGGAAAAGGTCATGTGTTATCACATGACATGTAATGGTTGCTGATGTGGCACGGAACTGGCTGATATGGAAAAAGTTGCCCTAAACTCCTTATCTCTCCTTTCGCCCATCTTTTGGCTAGGGTTTCCACTTCCCATTTCCTTCCATTGCCCTACTTCCTGTCTGGCGATTGGAGACTGGCGACGGACATCGTGTGACTCTATGATCCGAAGCCCATTTGAAAGAGATGGTATCTAGGAGAGTTGGAAGGTCATCACGTGAGTGAGGGATGTAGGATTAACAGATAATGGGAAAACCTAAGGGATGGACGATAAAACTAAAATAAGAAAATATAATGCAAGCCTACCTTCGTCACTGAAGTAGAGAGGAATCTTGCCGGTTGCTGCCGCTCGTCGCCTAAGGAAAAAACCAACACAATGTCTCGCAGCCTTCGGTGGTCTCTAGTCGTTAAGCGGAAAGGAGCGAAATGGGAAGTGGATACCCTATCTGCAAGAGGGGTGAAAACGGCGGAAATGAAAGTTTAGTCCGTATTAGCTAGTTTCGTGCGACATTAGCAACCATTAGGTGTCACATGATAACACGTGACTATTATTGTCATGGCCGTCAAACGGAAGTAACGACCAGGGAAGTAATTGCAACATTTTGGAAGTTGGATGACCTGATTGCATTAAATTGAAGTTTAGAATAAAAATGAAAATCTTTAAAAAGTTCAGGGTTTATAGCATGATTAAACCTTTTTTAAATCTCTTAAATTATAAATAATCCTTGTATCTTATTAACTACTAAGACCTCCTTTATCTTGATCAGTTTGCATTTTTTTGTCATGCTTTCCTTGTTGATTTTTAACTTTTCAAAAATCACCACCACCTCATCACCTTCATCACCGCCACATTGCTTTTTCTTGAACCCCTTATCAACTCTACGGGTAAGCTTTTGGTGGCAAATGCTGGAGTTGGATAATGAGGTGGCAGTGATTGAGGTTGCTGACGAGATGTAGATGATTGAAATGAAATAATAGTGGAGGGAGGTGGTGGTAAAAGAAACTGCAAATTGCCAATAATGTTGAGAAACTTTACTTGTGATTGGTGGTGGCCTAATAATTTTGATATGGAAATTGCAATTTGCTAGTTGATAGAGATGAATTTGATATGAAAAGAGGGTCTTGCTGATAGGACATGAAGTAGGGACGTGAGTAAAAGCTCAAATTTTAGTTGTTTCTGTAGATAAATATATAAAGCAGGATCATTATGTGTTGCAATTGTATTTCTTACATTATTTGTTTATGGGTATAATGATCCCAGGGATATATATTATGCCTATTTTTGATCGGTTAGCTTCATAGCAAGTGAGACGTTCCTATCGTTTCTTCCTTCAAATCTTTTTTCCAACTCAATATTTACCAGCAGAATGTATTCAAATCTTTCCTATTGTTCATCTTGAAAGTTTCCATGCAAGGTCAAGCACCATCACTTCTTTACCACATCGTACTGTCTCTGAAGTATTTATCAGATTTGGTGCTCTTTACCAACCTTGGTTTCCTGCCAATTATACATCGGATCTCATTCCCTTCCAGGGCCTGCCTTTTTGTCCTTTTCCCCATCTTTTGGTTACAGAAAAAATGGGAGTAAAAGACTGGAAGTTGTAAACGAGATCATAACTTAGATTTGGCAAATAAGGACAGTTTGGTTAATGGATGCCCTAATTGCAACAGTCGATGAAACCATATGTTTATCTCTTTACTCATTTGTGTTTACTTGTAGTTGCTCTTGCAGACTTAGGAAGAGCAAGCATTTCTTAAGTTGCCAGAATTGGAAGTGGGTGTGGGAGTGGGTCCACGTATGGGTGTTGGTAAGCATATACTTTAGAAACCCTTTTAGTAAGGAAATGTTTAGAAACCGGGTGCGGATTGGAGATTCCTGGAAGATTGCGAACCGGGTGCATTACCCTAGGTGGAAGATTCTAGCTGCTAAGAGGAGCAGCCATTGTATTGGATGAGTGATTGGGCTATTTTGGAAAATAGTTAATTTGATAACTAGAAAATGAGAATCTTGACAATCAAGATTACTTATTCTGCCAATTAGATGGCATATTTATGGAAATTTCTGGTGATTATAAGCTTCCACACATGAAGAAGGTTCTCTTAAGAAACATAAACAGGGTGTTGATATTATGGGATTTGCAAATTATAGTTTAGAAGTTAAGAGGAAACACAATGTTGAGTTAAGCTGAAATTGCGGAAGGTACTGTTACATGATCAGGATGAATCTGTATGAAAATGCTAGGAAAAGCACTAACGTGCATCATTGAGTGAATGAACTTACTAATGCTAAAATGCTATCTCAAATGTGAAAAGCACTTGATCCATGTGTCTGTCACATAATTTTATTTTATTGATCCCTGTGTCTGTCACATAATTTTATTTTATTGATCCATCCATTTTCCGAAGCTTGCTTTATTGAAAGTGAACCACCAATAGTCTTACTCTACATTGTCTTGAGTTCATCAAAAACGAGAAAGAAAAAAGAACACAAGTTATAGCTCCATTTTTTTTTTATCAGTGCTCTAAAAGGTTGCTAAACAGCTGTCCATTAAAATCCACAAACCCTTGAGAGGATAGATCACCTCATAGAATGAACTCTAATGATCTCTAAATTGCAAGCATTCCCATAGGAGCTGGATGGATACAATATCCTTATCATCTTCTGCTTTGGCATGAAAGCAACACGACTTTCATTTTGGTATGTAAAAGAAATCCAATTTTGTGCATCAATTTTGAGAAAGGCTCTTCCCGGGAACTTCACTAAACCTTGTTACGGCGCTATGCACTCATCTATCAATCTGATTGCACACTCATCTTTATTTTATTAGCTATGTAGCTCAAATTTAAACAATGTTTATATTCCTACTAATATCATAAATTGGAAGGGCTTGGAATGATTTCCATGAATTACATAAATCTATGTTTTCAAACATTCTGTTTGTTGTCAGTAGTTTTATGAAAAAATTACAATATTTGCCTTTCTAATAAAACCAAGACGCTTTAAATTATGTTCCATGTATGGCCACCCCTTCCACCCCATTAACCTCTTTTTTCACATCATGTGCTATATCAGATGAGGTATCTTTTTTTTCCCATTTTTTTCTATCGGATTGTGTTGATTTTTCTAACTACTAGTTGTCTTGTTTTATATTTTTTTAGTATTAACTACCATTCGGTATCTTCTTTCGTTCTTGACTCATTTTTCAATAAATTGAAATTTTTTTGGACCATGTGTAAATTTAACCTGCTCGTAAGCTGTCATTAGCCATGTTTTGGCCTGGAGGCATTATTTTTTTTTGGAAATTTCCCTTTTTATTAGCATGTTTTCCTTTAAGATGTTAGTTAATCAACGTAATTTGATTCTCTTGTTTGATTCTTATGCCCCAATCAGAAAAGCAATGATAACTAATATCTCGAGTCATCCTGTTATTTGGACATAGTGAAGGGTGCTTAGAGTGTAATAGCATGAAATCTCCTCTTGAACACTTCCACAAGGAGAGTCTAGCCACATTAATTCTTTTCTGTCAATTTACAGCAAGTATTGGTTTCTATTTAGGTGCCGGTAGGCCTGGCTAGATACTGGCAGAAACTATTCCTTATACATGTGGAAACTCTGGTGACAGTGGAACTACTGTTCAATAGCCCCATATAGTAATAATGCCATGCATATTAATAAGCCTCTAACTGACATATATGAATACATCATCTTTCTTATCATTATATAATTAACTTCTTCACCATATTCTTTGTTTCCTTGTTACTGGACCTGTATTACGAGAATGAAATCCATGATCATTTTTCCCCTCGAAACCTGAGTTTCCTGGCCTTTGTATTAAATTCTAATTTCATGTCAAGTGACAAAAGTTCAGTAACTGTTCCAAGTTAACTTGTACTCAGTGTTATTATCTATCAATTCTGGAGACACTTAAGGCACATCCTCCACTGTTTTACTTTTTAGTTTTCAAGTTTCATAGATCATAGATGAAATGCAAATTGTAGACAATTAATGCAGATAATTTGTTTTAAATTATAGTAGTACTGCTAGGTGTACCCCGTGCATACTTGGAATGAGCGCCAAACTCGGTTTTGTGCAACATACATGGCAGCTAGGTGGTTTAAAAGAAGCCTTAATGCCCATTTTACCCTCAGTGGTCCCGCAGAAACTCTGTCCGGGTACGTGCTGGTGTACATCCCAGGGTACACAAAGGATTATTCTTATATAAGTCATTGAATGTTTGCAGATTTTCATCTTTATATATATATATATATATATATATATATATATATATATATATATATATATATATATATATATAGTATGTGTAAGTATGTTACCTACCCACCTACTGTTATTAATTTTCAAGTGTCGTAAATAAAATGCAAAAAGTGGGTTCCATATCATAGTTTAACCTTCAATATCAATTTTTCTCCTCTTAAAAAAGACATAACTTAGCTGACTATGGTACACTTTAATTCCATGATGCACCTTTTACTCTGGTTTAAATTTTTTGCTAATTTATCTGATGAGATCTGATGATTGTTCATTTTAAGGTGGTGGAGATGGAAATGTGCTTGCAAGAAGTAAATAATGCAATACCTGCTCGGGAAATTATATGTGCTCTCGCAGAAAAGTTCAGGTATGCAGAAGACATAGTACTCTTTTCAGCGCTGGCAACTTCCATACTTATTTTATCAAGAGAAGTAAAAATGTTATCTGCTTGAAGCGCATCTGCCGAACGAGCTGGAAAGATTGCGGTGCAGCCGAAGCAGGTTA
This sequence comes from Phoenix dactylifera, assembly GCF_009389715.1. Taxonomy (NCBI): domain Eukaryota; kingdom Viridiplantae; phylum Streptophyta; class Magnoliopsida; order Arecales; family Arecaceae; genus Phoenix; species Phoenix dactylifera. The sequence continues at coordinate 17,161 of NW_024068185.1, forward strand.
CAGTCTTTCTAGTTATACATCTCCAAAATATAAACCTTTTAGGATTATCTATTCATTACAAAGATTGCTACAGGTGTGGAACTGGTTCCAAAATAGGAGATATGCCCAAAGGGCAAAATTAGGTAAAGCACCTGGGAAGCTGAGCATCTCACCTATGCCTCGGGATGAATCACTTTCTTTCAGAAATGTAGCTCCAGTTTCTGCTCCTTCAGGTAGTTATCTTAGATTTTATCTCAGTTATGGTGGAATTGCTGTTCAGTGCTCCATTTTCCCATTGTCATTCTGATATAGTTTTAGAACATTATTTACATTATCATCTGATATAATTTTACAACTCATAATTCATTCATGGTCTGTGTTGTGCTCAACAGGATTCATGTAACTATGTTAATTTCGACTATTAATCCTGAGCGGATTTAAGTCTGTGCATCATAGCTGTGTAGTAGTTGAGTTATTGGAATAGAATATTCTCTATTAAGTTAAAATTACCTTTTAAGTTGAAATAAGTCTTGATCACTTTTTATTAATCGAATTACCTCTAAGGATAATGCATAGGTGTCAATTTTTTTAATCACCAATTACATCACTCAAAATGCTTCTGGACTATGATACATTACTTTTATTTTTAAAAAAACTAAATACCATGCATATTTACAAATTCCTTTCTGGGGTCTTGCTAAGGTACACACAAATGGGTGAAATTAGGTTCACTCGTTCACATGTTTCCATCTAGAGAGTGGCTGATCAATAGGTCTATTCGTGTTGCATTGTTTCTGGTTCAAAATTTGGTAGTGCTGTGCCACCTTCAAAATGGCTTTTATTTGCACCAAACGATTAAGAGTATATGGTCAGGAAAGGAGAAAATTAATAGATGAAAAGTTTCTCCAGCTTAGCGAGTTGTTTATATTCTCAAAAAGAGCCTGAAGATAGTGGGAGACAATTCTGCCCACAATATTGATGTCAAGTAGAACTTTTGCCTTAAGCACAATTATGTCTTGAAAGAGGATACTGCTGGCATTCAGATTGTCAGGGAACTGTTTGTATCTTAAGCCTGTTTATGGGCTGGGAGTACGGACTACTGGAATTAGAATAGCTTCCTCTATTGGTATAGTTGTGCGACAAGTCATCCCCACTTCTGTTTGTCTATAATTTCTGACATAACTTTTGGCTGAGAGTGTTATTTTCATAACAAAAAAGTAGGCAAGTATAAATGATGGGTTTATGCTAGGAATAGCTTATTGTTATGCCTGGAATGAGCAAGTTTGTCTGGTTACAGATGTAGCTATTGCTTGCTTATGGGTCTGTTTGGGGATGCTGTAGCTTTTGGCTGAAAAGTAGTTTTTGGCAAAAGCTTCGTGTTGAGGTTAAAAGCTGTTTCTGGATGAAGCAATTTTTTACTGTAAAAGCTTTGGCTATCAAGATTTCTAAAGCTGTTCTGAAGCTGTAGAAGTGTTTTGCGGTGTGTTTGGATGGTAAACCAAAAGGTTGCTTTTAAATGACAAAATGTCCAAAAGGACAAATGCCTAAAATGATTCCAAAATTGTTTAGATATAAGACAAATGAATACCATGATGCAAATAAATTTAATAAAATTCATATAACACAATTTTTTGCGTATAGCTAATATTATTATTTAAAAACTAATACATATATTATTCATATACTTCATACCATTGGTCCAATTGTTTTCAGACGTATCTTACACTTCATCTGCACTTGTCTATCGTAGTCACCCATTACAAGTCAAAATGGTCGTGCAATTCAACAATGGTGATTCAACAGACAATCAGGCACTCTCGCTCCTATCCAGATGTTCCATTCTGTTAACCATTTATTATTCATTCCTGATGCTAAACAGATGGTGGATGATATAAATCAACAAGAAAGTTACTTTGGAACCAGTTCAAGGAGATTGAATTCATGGTTAAGTAGATTAACATAGTTTATTATTGCAAGTTAATTTATGATAAGAAGTTTCCAATCTTTGTAAGTGCAATTAAATGCTGAAATGATATTTTACCAACAATAATAAAGCAAGCCTATATAAGCGATATACATGAAGGACCTGAATGAGATGTGAGAGCTTGGGTAAGCACTAACAGCTTTAGATTTCTTACATTAACAGATATTTCCAACACTTGCAACCAAGAGAATTTACCAAGCTATCACATGGACCTGCTGTTGGGTTAAAAGGGATATCCCCTTCATTGTTGACAAAATTAAAAAAGAAATGACTATGAAAAGAATCTCCAAGAGACCTTTTCACAGCTAATCTCAACATTGAAAATCTAAAATGCCACTTCTACTTGTGAAAATTCAAGCAATAATTCAGCACTTAACATGACTTTATTCTTCAGAATTCAGATGAAACCCCAATAGGTCTTGTATATGCTAGGAGGATCCTGCTATCTCAGTTGCACAAGACTCCCAGGATTTAGATCACGGGCAGTATTACTACATTAATTATGGTTATCAGAAAAATTATTTATTTCAAATGCTCCTATAAGGAACTGATGAAAGGTGCCCTTTGAGACATTGGAAAGGCCTTCCAACGTGAGCATTTGGCCAGTTACACATCTACATGGTTGCCATAGTCTAATTGGGGTGCTATTTCATGTGATTTATCGGCAAATAATTCAGAAATATTTATTTGCTAAGGTTTTTGAGGACAATGCTGTCTAACAGGGAGCTATATAAGAAGATTCGAGCACAGAAGCAACACCAATGAATATCTTGCAGATAGAAAAATTTCACTGCATCATCGAGGTTTATCAAGGTGACAAAATTTCACAGATAACAGAACTTCATGAAGTCATTAAGGTTAATTGAGGTGATATGATGGTGCCTGAGCATCTTGTGACTCTTTGGACTGAGTTTACATCTCAATTAGATCTTTGCTCAACATTCATGTAACTTTTTGGACATTCCTAATTGATCCAAGGACTGAAAACAGACTCTGGACTAATAGCTGCTCCTTTCTTGCTTGTTCCTGAAAACTGGCTAATTGATCCAGACTATGACCCTTGTTTCTTCTTTTTTTTCTATATGGACAAAAATACCTTCAAACCTAGAATTATTGGATCCCAAACAGGAAAAAATAAGCTTCAGCAAAACAAAACAAGCAATAACTAATCTACAAGAATAGGTGTTCCTATTCCACTTTTTCTTATCTTTTTTGAGGTTAAAAATTGAGAGATATTTATCCCTGGATGAAACATGTCCAACAGAGTTTGGTTCAGAAATCGGGCAGGAACAAGATTTAATTTCTTTTTTTCATAAAGAAAGCATGAATAAATTATGAAACCCTAATATAAGTTCCAAAAAATCACTAAATTTCTTTCTTCTTGACACTAGCATACTAATAATTCTCATACTAATACTGATATTATATATAAAAGTTTATAACTAGGTAGATTAGTACATGATGCATCAGCCAGAAGTTATTCCTAAGATATCTCTTCATATAACCTTGCCGTTGGCTTCTTTCTCATTCGCTGGCTCATGCTTCCGATGCCAATGGGCAGATGCAATGTTCTTGAAGACAGAGGCACGATCCCATAGGGCCTTCTGTTCCTTTTCCTCCTCGACCTCAAGCCTTACCATCTCCATGCGAGCATAAATCATCCCGTACTGTAGGTTCACCAGCCAATCCATTTTCTCATTCCACTCATCCAAGGCCTTATGGTTACTTCTGAAGAAAACACTGCCTGAAGCTAAGATAGACAAGTGTGTTGATTTAAGGACACCTGGTGGATTCATCACCGCTAACAAATCAGGAAAGGAGAGATATATCAACTGGTTATTAGTGGAGCCACTGCAAGTGCTGCATACTCCCTAACAGATAAGTATTACAGTTTATTTATTCAAGAAGAGTTTGCTGCAACTGGTGGGTGGGATTCAGATATATAATATATAGGCTGATTCATACTTTGAAGGTGTCTACATGCATAGATACATCCAAACACACATAGGTCCGGTATCATTTGAGTTTTAGCATATGTCTTGGATCTTCTGCATTGGTGATAAAGTGACTGTTCATTGGCATCGTCACAAGTATGGGCTTCATTTGTCTGCTATTAGCCCTTTTTGCTGGCTTGTGATGGAAATTTGGAGCTAAACCACATCTTTTTACCTAGCACTCAAAATATATAAGTAAACTTATATTGAGGTTTAATTAGTTTCAATTGTTAGGAATTACTGTCATATAGTTATTGTGATCTATGAATTATCTGAATGCAAGGTATATTCACAGTCATTTTATAGTGTTAAAAACTACATCAAATACATTATAATTTTAAGATACAAAATTATGAATGCTATCAATTTGTTTGGCTACATGTTTTAAGTCTCTGTGCTTTTAAAAGAAGCAAAATCTTTGCAAATGATATTCTAGATTGCCTTGATTATTTTGTTGATATGGCTTTTAGAGCTTGTTCATTTTTCCATACTTGAATATTATTGGGCTTCAATTGTTGCTAAACATTTCTTAGAACACCTTTGAACATTTTATGGTATTCCACAACTTCAGCAGGAAGAAATTCTATGGATACTCCTCAAGTGGAGTTTGAAGCAAAATCAGCTAGGGATGGGGCATGGTAACAATTATATTGCTTTACATTTGTGCTGATATGTGCTGTTTTATATACATATATTACTCCAGTTTCGTTTTAGCTATAAATTGGTTTGATTGCATAACACCGATGTCACTTCTTGCCAACCAAGTCACGGGCAAAAAAATGTCTACATAACATTCCATAACACTGGTGTCATTTTGACCCTGTTTTGATTCTTTTCCTTTCATTTTGGAGAAATAAGTATACAATCCTTTAAGACTTTTGGCCTTGCGGTTGCCTTTTTTTAAAAATGCTTTAATTTACATGTATAATATGATAATTTGCTTCATATATTCGTCTACTATTCAAAAGCTGAACACATTGTTGGTTACTTATATTTGAGAGCACAACCTTCGACAAATTATGGTACTCAAGGTTGTGCGCAAGCAGTTCATGTTGGAGTAAGGTCTATGCTAGAATCTTTTTTATGCCACATTTAACACTTATAAACCCTTGGGGTAACTACCGGTGAATAACTGAAGGGTGACATATAAAGGTTAGGGCCTTAACACTTCCATGCCTTTAGGTATGGATCAATTAATGGAGCTTGCGAGTGGTGCACATCTATGTTACCATGACTTGACACTTTGTCCCGGTGTACTTGTGTTGACGTGACACGGGTATGGGTATAAGATTGTGATTGATTTGGAGGCATAGCAGTCATACTTGTTCCAATGAACTCGCAAGATTTGGGGAAGCCAAAGAGTTGGGGATTTAGAAAGGGAGAGAGTATGAGAGAGGGGAGAGAGTTTCGAAATTTTTACCAAACACTATTTTTTATCTAAAAGCACTTTTGGAGAGCCAGAAAGTGCTTTTTGGTTCTCCAAAAGATCCCCCAAACGGGGCCTAAAACTTCACTTCTGATTGCACGGCAGTAAAGAAGTGCTAGTGTTTTAAACCCCAGTGGCGAACCTCTCCATAATCCATGTATATTTAAACTATAGGGGTTTGACATCACTGGCACAAACATTTGCAGTGATAAAGTTTTATGTCTTCCCTTATTCTGATATTTATCCAGCACATTCTCTTAAAAGTACACTAGATTTTTTGGTAATTTTTGGTATCTATCTTCTGCTTTTTATTATTGAACTTATAATGTTTTCATTTGCAGGTATGATGTTGCAGCCTTTCTTTCCCATAGAATGTTTGAAACAGGAGATCCGGTAATAATCACTTATTCTGTCGCATTCAGTTGGCAATACTGGATGTGATGGATTATTGTTTTAATCAAAGTTCTTGTTACTATAGATGATTCTAAGGCAATTTTTCTATTCTATGCATTTTTGACTTGCTGTTGCATCTTCTTCTATAGAAGGTGGTATTTATATTAAAGAGGAGTAAGAAAACCATATTTTCTTTTAAAATCTTCATGAATATCATACATTGTTGGAAGTAATGGTGAAGTTGGTTCTATTTGACCCAAATAAATGGTATTGAAGTTACTAGAAATGTCTAATTTCAATGCAGATGGGTTTGAGGTTGCTATTTATGTCTAATTCTTAAAACATGCTATTTGTTTCAGGAAGTCCGTGTTCGATTTGCCGGTTTTGGTGTCGAAGAGGATGAGTGGGTTAACGTACGCAGATGTGTGAGACAACGGTCTCTTCCGTGTGAAGCTGCTGAATGTGTTGCAGTACTTCCAGGAGATCTCATACTTTGTTTTCAGGTGCTAGTCAGCTTACAACCACTGTTTCTAAAGGTTTATATATGGATCCTTCCTTCTGACTAGCAGTAATATAATTGTGTTAAAAGTTAACCTTCCTGTGGTTCGTAACCTAGTCAACTTCCTAAGAGCATGAATTGAAAGAATATTTATAGTTAATATTATCAATCTATTTTACCAGTTCCACTTGAGACTTATTTTTCTGGCAGAAGTAATGGTATTTGAATTCTGCAACTTGGTATTGGAGCAAGCTAAAGTGTCTGTCCATATTATTGTAATTATTATCAAAAAGTGCACTAAAATGTTAATAAAAAAATATACTAATAAAACACTTTAAATCTAACATGCATGAGAAATCCTTCATTCCTTGGTCGAGTCTATATGCAGATCATAAAGTCTGGGTGAGACTTTATAATTCCATGTTGTATTATCATGAAATTGCATGTATCTGTTGCAACAAGAACAGATTTTTGTTTTCAGGCTTTTTGTGGGCCTATGAAAACTAGAAAACTCATTTTATTCTTTCACTCTACTTTTCTAATCTATTTGTAAAACCAAGATTTAACATTTTTCATTTCTCTGATATCTAGACTGGACTGCTAAATGAAGGAAAAAGTAGTGTGTGGATGGGGCATCTTAGGGTTTTTCTCAAACCATCCTGATTGGCAAACAGTCATACAATGGGTTGACTGTTGAATTAAACACACTAGATTGTGGTGCAACTGCTCATACAAGATATGAAGAAAATATGCTAGTACTATGACTGCAGATACCCTGTTTATGGTGCCAACTGGTCATCATACCATACAAATCATATGCATGGTATGCACTAATTCTGGATTCGTCTCCCTAAGTTCTTCTCAGTATACATGTTTAACCTTTTATTTGGGAGTAGGGATCCCTAAATTTAATGTCCTGTCTCCAAAGTCAACTTATGCTTTTGTTTTTTCACACAAGTTTGAATTGTAATTTGTTGAAATTTTCTCCTGCTGCTTGCTTCAAGTTCCATTTATTCTCTATATATTTTCTAAGATTCAATGTCTATATATTGTCCTTCTAAGGGAAACAATAACTTTGATAATTGACCTTCCTGACATTAACTCTAGCTGGTTGTTTCAGTTACTGTTGTTTGTCCACCACAATTATTATACTGGCCCATAATTTGATGCCTTTATACCTGATAAAACATGTAATAATTTTTGAAATAAAATGATGAACAAATCCCTAGGTATCTCAACCAATTAGTTCCACTTTGATACAAATTCACTATATATACCAGAAAAGGCTTGGAGGCCGGAATCATGCTGTGGCCTCCAAAGCATGAAGTCTAACCTTCCTGCGCAGGCCCTATTCTGCTGAGTAGAAAAAAACATATTGGGCCTGCTGTGCCTCGGGCATGAAATGCTGACTAATAGAGGAAAAATGGATCATGCTTGCCTTCCTTTCCACTCTTTTCCTTCCAGATCACATGCACTTCATGTGCATCTTCTATGCTGAAAAAGAAGGGGAAAAAAGAGAAATGTCTTCTCCTTCGGTGCATTGGAAAAGGAATCAAGTGCATGACATGTGCGAAACTCTGGTCATTTTATATTGGTGAAGGGTTTAATTTTGTTCATGCTTGTACTGGTCATGATTGATATGCTCTGAACGGTTCCAGGCACACCAATTTTAAAACTTAATTTATAATATATTCCTGTATGAGTCACTAAGGTGGAGGATATGGAAATTAAAATGGTTTATGATTCCTTTAAAGGGCAGTCATCCTTCTCAATAATTTTCAAGAAGTTACCACCACTTGAAGGGGCGGTTTCTCAGCCTAAGACACTTGAGTCAATGATTTGAAAGATTTATCATGTATAATTTATTGTTTTGCTGTTCATCATTTTACCTGAAGGCATCGCTATTGCAACAAAATTATGCACCCAAGTTTGAAACTTAATAAAATATACCTGAATTTGCATTTTTAAGATTTAATGAAAATTATTTTTGTAGTTTTTCTGTGTTTACTGATGTGGCTTTTTCTCGTTGGATGCATCAGGAAGGTAAAGAGCAGGCTCTCTATTTTGATGCTCATGTCCTTGATGCACAAAGACGGAGACATGATATACGTGGATGTCGATGTAGATTCCTGGTCCGCTATGATCATGATCAGTCTGAGGTACTTTTGTATTTTCTAATTCCTACTTCATATCATGTTTTGATTGAATTCTCATTAATGGCATGAAGTTATAAGAACAAAATGACTTTGTTCTCTCATTTATGATTGTATGGATTTTTGCTAGCTTATCCTAGGATAAACTTCACTAGATTTGGAATCATCTGAGAAGATAGGACAAGTGAAGAGGGTTAAGTTTTTTTTTTTTTTTGTTGGGGGGGGCGCTCAAATTGGATGATGAACCAAAGTTTTTGGGAATACTGAAGATCTTTTTTCTAGATAGATCCAATATCTCATAGATTGGCATTGTGGAACTGGTTAGCCTCTCCAATTGCTTAATTTCTTCCTTGTATCTCCTCTTCTCAGTTCCCATCCCCATTCTGGAGGATGTCCTTATGACATTGGCAAGAGGGCATCAAAGGAGGCACTTAGGGCGTGTTTGGATACCGGGAGATCTTATGTCTGATGAGATCATGCTGTGAGTGTTTTCTTCTAATAACTGCATTGGAATGAGGAAGGAAGGGTTAGTGGTTTAAGAGGATGAGCTTCATGACAACTAATTTCTTGTTTCTGGTATAAGATAAATTACCTTTCAGAACTGGTTACTTATCCCTGAAAACTAAGGATTAGTCATATCCCCAGGAGTCCGACCTCTCTAAGCTGCTGCTTTTTCATTGTATTTTGCAGAAGACAGACCAACCAGCCGGAAAGATCTTATTGGACCGATAAGATCTCTTGACATCCAAATATGCCCCTAATGTTTTGTCATGTATTAGTTAGACTGTTTTTGTTAAAATATAATTTGAGTATATATATCCTTTTCTTTTTCCATGTTGCTCTGCGAAGATTTCTGGAACTCCAGACTGTTTGAAGCTATGATTTTTAACCTTTAGTGTCTGTGATTTTACATCAGAAATTCACTGTTGCCATGATTACCTTGACACTACCATGTAACCAGGCTTTGCAGCTAGCCACAGTGGGCGCACAACAAAGCATATGTAGATAATTTTATGGACATTTTTTTTAAATTATGGCTAACATATGATTATTACCTTTTTGTCTAGAGTAGTTGACAGTTGCTACCATTCTTGCGAACTACTGACTTTGCACTGCTTACCAGATAAATAGTTACGCTTTATTGGAACACGGTTAAAATATTTGCTGTTCTTCAGTAGCTGGAATCACCAGTTATTTCTGCATTGATGTGCATCACTTCTTATACACCAACAAAACAGATGCTTAAAAACAAATGGTTGATCACGATTTTTAATGGTGCATTGTCAGTTTAGCTTGGTCCATTTTGAGACTGGAATCACAGTTATATAAGAAGGGTTTGAAGGAAAAAGAGCTCCTTTGTTTTATAACATATAGGCATTTTATCTAAGCATGTCATTATTACTGTAGGTCTATGCTTTTGGAGTTTGGCAGGAAATTAATGCATAACTCGTCAGTTGATCACCTGTCAAACTTTTACAACTAATCTATCATGAGAGTTTCATTAGGATTGCACACATGAATGGTCTCGTAAAATTTTATTCCTTTGCAGGAAATAGTACCATTAAGGAAGGTTTGTAGGCGTCCAGAAACTGATTACCGGCTACAGTTACTGCAAGCCTCAAAAGCATCGGGATCTGTTGATCTGCGGGCTCTACCCAAAGATCCTTCTTTGGCAAATGCTTCTAAGGATCCAGGTCTGGCAGCACAAAGGACCCGGAAACAGCACAAACTGATGGATGTTAACACAGATGAAGTTACCACCGTCCCTGTTCCTCATCCTAAGGTGGCTATTGGCATGCAGGCTATTCCTATAACCACAACAGCAGTTGAAAACAGTAACAGGGCAGCTCCAGATGTCCCTATGGATGATGCTGCAGTGAACACTGATAATGTTGATAAACCGCTAGAAGGCAGATCAGCTGGTGGGTGAAGTCCTGTTTTTAGCATGTTTTCTCCATATAGTATTTTGACATTAAGTACAGACACAAAAAAAGATGTTCAATAGGTAATTTTGTCTGTCACTGGAGTTGTTTATTATGTTGTACAAGTATCTTTGAAATCATGAGATGATACAAAAAAAAGTTTCTGAATGTGTCGGAAACTATTGCGGTGAAAGCCGTTCATCAGCTGCTATAAGAGGGTTTGCCTGTCGGCATCATTCATCCTTTTGTCTTTTTTTGGATCCCGTTTTAACCAGATAATACATTAGCAAGTGTGAATTGTGGAGCTCAACGTCAGCATAATCCATGTCCTAGGCTGCGCTGCATCAGATGAGAGAACATTTAAATTGGTTCTCATGATTCAGTTGCAATTTGTCATGGTGAAATGGGAAGTCATTCATCAGCAATCGCAGTTAAGTTATGCCAACAATCATCTTGTCGGTGCCGAAAACCTTGGATTTGCATAAGTTAAAACAGGCCTCGTTGTAAAATGAAGCTTATGACAAATATTCAGTATGATGCTCATCTTTTGTTTTAATTTTTCTGCTATGTAGAGCCTGCCGTTGAATGCCCCTTAACTTGATTATGATTATGAGAAGTGCTTGCAGTGCTTGATTAAGTGTATCCCAGTGGGAAAACCAGTGGACAAGGCTAGTAGAGCCTCAATCATCTTTCTTATTAAATTAAACATAGTTTCCCAGTGGCCTTCCTTGAAATGTCAATCCTCTCCTGTTTATATATATATATATATATATATGGAGAACTGAAAATAATCCTGTTTGTACTCGTAGTACAAAGCTCAATTGGCTGTTCGCCCGTTTCCTACCAGATTCAGTGACCAGCAAGACGGATTTAAAGACCCGAACAACACGAGAAGAATATCCCTTTTGTAGGCCATATTCAGTCGCAAGTTTCCCTCGAGAACTACGCACAACTAATTGGTCGGTCGCACCGTACACTTACTGATGCCTTCCTGGATCTTTTCGAGTATCTCACGATACCGCCGTCATGCATGATCTGGAGTTTTGGAACCCTGAATGGGTCGGCAACCCGCTCTCGCGGCCCGCCGGGGTTGCGGCCATCAAAGCTCCAACCGCGAACCGCTCTTGCGGCCTGGGGGTTGAGCCTCACCCGTCCAATTTATGAACCCCCCGGCTGCATTTAAGGAGGGAGTGGGACCAAGCTTATGTGCCCGCACTTCCCTTGCAGCCCTCGAGGCTCGAGTTCCAGAAGAGTTACGTCGCCACTTGGTTGGCCGCTACCAGTTTTGAGCCACCGAACCGTTCCAGCTTTCTCGACACGCCAATGTGCGTGTGGACGAAATCTGCCTGCGTTCGACATTAATTATGCTTTATATTAATTAACGAATGGGTCCTGTGTGAACGGAATACTGCGATTGCCGCAAGAATGTAGGGTAGGAAGGATTCTTGTGGGGATCCATGCACCGGCATACGCTTTGGTTACATCGACTGTATACTCGATAAATTTTAAATTAGAGCAAACAAAATTAAATAATATATTTCGATTAATTTTTTTGCATGAGATCATGGGCCATTACAGCAAAGCAAATATGCAGGTCTGCTACTTTTTCTAATATTTTCTTCATATCCAAAAAAATAATAATAGTGATGCAGTAAAATATAAATATAGAATTATCCAGCATCAGCCATGTGCAAAATATACGAAATGCTTTACTACAGCTGATGAATGACTTATACTAGAAGTTCCTCTCCGATCCCCTTTTTTTTTTTTTTTGATTGAAAGAAAAATAGGAGGAAGTGAAGTACTTCCCCTAGCTTTTATTCATCAGAGTAAATATGTACAAGGAGAGTATATGAGATGTGGATCCATTGGGATGAAATCAATTCGGATGCCTCAATGGAATTAGCAGGCTCATGAGCCAATCATGGCTTACCTTCGCCTTCCCGCAACGGAGAAGTTCCTCTCAGAGACAGAGACAGAGAGAGAGAGAGAGAGAGTTTTCTGTGTTTCTTCTGAGAAAAAAATTAAGTAGAGTCTCGTCACTTTAAAATTCTCCAGCACCTTTCGTGCAGCGGTTTCGTGCCAGCTTCGCGAGCAGACGTATCACCGAAAAACCTTGCTTCTGAAACATTTTTTGAAAAAACGCATTTTTGCATGAACATCAATCTTCAGCTTCCTAATTAACAAGCTTGGGCCATCTATTAGTGGAATTTGAGGCTAGATCGATCCTTATGTCCATAGACAATTGATTAATTGATGGCTCATGATCCTGAATGCCATTTTCGAATGGTTACACCATAGAGCAATTTTCGAAAGCTGCCGGAAATGGTTTCTCGGGCAAAAAAAAAGTGAACATTTAAGTGAACATTTCGTAAAATCATCTTACATGTAGAAAGCTTGGCTTTTGATGTGTGCACCGTTTGCTGTTTGGTGCATCAAAAAAGTTAGTAATCATAGTAGCTTTTGGAAACTTTGACCCTAGCTTGGATGTAGAATGGTGTTGCTGCTGTTGGAAGAGAAGCGCGTGAGGATGCAAATTCTTTGAAAAGGATGGAAATTTAGACAATAGATCTGGTTCCGTATATTTTCATGAGCTTAAGACATATATACTCCTCATTTGAGAGGTAATTAATTTCCCCTGCTAACTGGCTTTCTACGTGGGTTATTTGGTTGGTGTGGGAACCAATGGCATGACCTTTGCATTCCTGCTCGTCTGCCGAACGTCCTGTGTAAAATGTGTGCATTGCACCGCACCTAAAGAACATAGTATGGCATCTGCATGCATATTGTTCTGACGATCCTTCTTCTTTTTGTTGTTTAGAAAAACTTGTATGCTTGTTGATACGGCTCGGATCCGCTGCTTAATGAAATTACACCTGCCAACTCAATCCGCCGCTAGGAGCGCAACATGTGTCATGCGGAGTCAACGGCCGAGCAAATCTTTGAGCGATCAATATGGGTGGTTACGTGCTAGTAACCTGAGAAAGATTCCAGCAAGAATGCGATTGCACCTCTGGAATCAGTCTAAATCATCCTCATCTAGGGCATAGTTCTTGGTGTCAAGACCATAAGAGAGACCTCCATTTCTTCACCTTTCGAGCCATTAGAAAGCTGCCGAAAGAAGAAGCCACAAGGTCACCTTAAGACGAACCAACCATGGTGGCTCGGCATAATGAAAAAGAAGGAAAAAGCAGAGGATCTCAATGAGAGAAAGCCAACCTACGTAAGAACACCAAAAAAGTGGAGGAGGAAAATGCCGAAGCACTCACCGGACAGAAAACCAGCATAATGAAAAAGAAGGAAAAAGCAGGGGATCTCAATAAGAAACATCCACCCTACGTAAGAACACCAAAAAAGTGGAGGAGGAAAATGCCGAAGCACTCACCGGACAGAAAACCACTCGGATGCAGAGGCACGACTTTCCCAAATGAGAGCGAATGACTAAGGGTTTCACGTCTTATATGGAACCATGAATGGCTCTGATCCAAGCATTCGGGCAACTGCCCCACTCTTCAAGCTGTCATATGTCTGCTCAGCATTCGGCATTCCTAGTTCCTGCAGATCAATCATGTTAGTGTCTTAAGAAGGTAAGACTATAATGACGATATTCCCGCTTCTACTTGCATCGCTTTGGAAGCAAAACTAATACTGTGAAAATTGCATCGGACATTAAACGTGGCGTTCGAAAATATCTGGGCCCAATCAGACAATTTGATTTTGGTTCGGCCGGATCATCTGATGGATGGCTTTTCTTCACTTGAGTTGAGCAGAATGACTCGATCTCAAAAGTAGGGGCAAGTGATATGGCTCGGATTTGCCGCTCTCCTAAATTACACATGCTAGCTCAACCCATTAGTAGGAGGGCAATATATGTCACCTAGTGTCAACGATTGAGCTAATCTCTGGGCGATCGGCATGGGTGGTTATAGCTGGGCACCATCTCTGTGTGCCAAATAAGAAAGGCTACGTCTATCCAAGTCGGCAAATAAGAAAAAAGCGTAATAGCTTATCCGAAGATCACGCGAGATTAGCGCCCTTATTTTTATATAATAAAGCCCAAGGATGCTCGGGTAAGAGACTCGATCTTCATCGTGATCTCACATCATCATTTTTGCTTAGATCTCTTTTGTTCTCTTCTGAAACTGTAACTTAAGTATCGAAGGATTTCTTACTGGTTATATTCTGGCGACCCCCTGATCATTCTCTTTTAGTTGCAGGTTGGAGCCTGTAGCTCGTATGGTGCAACCCATCTCCAGCGAAGCCGACCAGATCTACTTTTGCCTTCCTGACTACCAATTCCATTAGGTCGGTTTTAGGCGGCAACATTTATTATGTTTTTTGGGCAGTAAACCTATTGTGATTGAGTTTGTTATGAACCACATAAATTGTACGAAATAAATCTTACCTTCGTTACATTCTATCTTACCAAATTTTATGAAAAGAAGGGGGAAAAAAGAGAAAAGGATCAAACTTTTCATTTGTCCTAATTATTTTTATATTTTTGGCTAGCAGATCACGGAAGATTGGAGCTTGCTTCAAGTCGCGGACAACCGTATACGGGGCTAATCCAATCATGGTCGTCGTACCAATCATAGATGGCCTTTCCTATATATCCATTAGCAAGCTTTTAGGAAGTTGGAATATTCCCATCTCACCACTTTAAAAAGGACACAAAAGATGGAATTTTCGAATTTGGACAAATTGTAGTTATTAATGACTTCAAATTGTTCGACTTGATATGTTTAGCTTAATCTGGATTCCGCGTTCAAGATAGCCTTCGATACGATAATTGGATCAAGTTTTGTGGTGGTCACGATGAGGAAAATTTTATATAACCGTACTGAAGAGCTTATGATGGGGGGTGAGGCATGTTATAAAAACCAACTCATCCAAGAGTACGTGCTTGTGAGGTTTTCTCTATTGGGATTATTCCGAGTTGGAATTGAAAAACTTGGGATATACTCTGGATGGTGAGGAGCACATCCTGTTTTTTTTCCCACCTTACAGTAATGCTGTCATCAAAGATCAAGAAATGATCAAATGACTTCGTCTTCACGTAAATGATTTTATTGGCCCCGTGTAGTTCAACATGGATATTTATGAACCTCTTCGAATAATTAATCACTTGGCAACCCAACTTCTGTAATCCGCCCAAGCTTGCCGTACGGTTTAGTTGGGAGACTTGACACCTGTGGGCCTTTCCTACTTTACCGACGGAAAGGCTTCTAATTAATGTTCGAGCTGGATGCCAAGACTAACACCAAGGCCAACTCACTCAATGGCTGAGGTTAAGGGCCAGGGCCAACTCTATTAATGGCTTCAGGTAAGGGGTTGGCCAAAAAAATCTGCCAGCATTAATGTTTCGGTTCCGTCGCGAGCCCCCCGTGGCGTTCTCTCCATCTTCCATCCCATCGATCTCGGTATATATAAACATCAAGCTAGCATACTGTTGCAACCCATGGTGGCCATTGTCTAATTCATTGCTTGTACTTCCCAGTAATCCTGTCATCCGGTCCACTTTTTAGCACCTGGAGATCGAGCTGCTATTGCCATGGATTCCAGCCATGAACTTAACTTCGTCAAGTCCCCGGTGATCGCCAAGAAAGCCCTCCTCGAAACTTCTGTTGACTTGGAAGCGTTGAATTGTTACTCAGAATCCATCGGCGGAGAACCGCATCGTCGTCCTCCTCCGGGGAACGGTCTCACTGCCCGAGAGATGGACTCCCTCACTGCAATA
The DNA here is from genome assembly GCF_009389715.1 of Phoenix dactylifera. NCBI lineage: Eukaryota > Viridiplantae > Streptophyta > Magnoliopsida > Arecales > Arecaceae > Phoenix > Phoenix dactylifera. The sequence goes on from NW_024068185.1 coordinate 33,248, forward strand.
AGTGACACCTTCCTGCCCTCCATCGACCTGCCCGGTGCTCGGAATGAGTCCATCCGTGCGTTCTACCTCGCCTCCGCTTCCATGATAGGAACCCCACAAATTGTAAGAATGCTCCATTTCCACTAGTAACAATTGCGCGAGAGCTTCTTTTGAATTTGGTTGGCTTCCTTCTTGTTTCTACTGTTATTTGTTTCTTTATCGGTTCAAGGAAATGAAAGATGCATGCTGGCCTCTTGATTAAATTTTGCCACGATTTGGTTTCTCCAGGTAACTTTTTTCGTAGCAGCAGTAGAGGTTTCGTATATATATATAAATAAATAGCATAGATTGGAAGAGTCGTAATAATAGTTCAGAATCATGCATGCACGGAACCCATATAGGGTACGTATTCAAATTATATATTAATTAATAATGCGTTTATAATTAAGGTGGGAGGGTACGTGAGTAGGAGGCTACGACATGCGTTGCTGGGGCTGCTGCGGCTGTCGCTGTGGCTGCTGTCGACATGGTACGGCACGTTCATCTTCTGCGGGACGCGGTGCGTGTCCTGCCGCTTCCCCTTCTTCCACAAGTTCTCGGATATCGATCCTACGCGGAGGGAGGAGATCTTGTCGTCGTGGTCATCCAGCCCCATCTACCTCTACAGGAAGCTCTTCAGGGCCATGAAGTTCCTGATCCCCTTCTTCTACTTCACCCAGGTGAGATGGGAAGCAATCACAACCCTCTCTCTCTCTCTCCCTCTCTCTCTCTCTCTCTCCTTTTGTGTGTATATGTATGTATGTATGTATGTATGTGTATATGTATATATGTGTGTGTGTATATATATATGTATGTATGTATGTATGTATGTATGGTATGTATATGTGTATATAATCATCTGTCAGCGCCATCATATGTGCGTAGCGTACTACTTTCTAGCTGCATGGCCTGTGTTTAATTTTTATTTTTTTAATCATACGGACCGGCAGTTTTTTTACACATATATGGGTACCATCAGCTACTTAGTTTTTTATTGCAGATTATATCTTATTATTTGATGAGATTTTTGTAGATATTATTGATATAAATCGAGACCTTGACTGACATCGCCAAGATGAAAACCTTGCTTTTAAAAAAGCTTTCTTTTAAAAGCAGGAATTCTTCTATCCGGGTTACTCTACGGACATCAAATTTATTAGGCTTTTAACTACCAAAATAAAATAATTATTAGTCTTTTTGGCCTTGAATATGGCGTTTTCTTGAAGCACGGAGCCAGCTCGCTGAGCATGATGCGGGTCAAGATGGTTAGTTTGGAAGATATCCAGAAACGACATAAGAATTCGATCGTATTTATATATGTTTAGAAAAAGTAATATTGTATTATCCTTGTGGTTATATTTTTTGCTCAGCAATCTCTGGTTTGCACCTTTGAGGGTGTATGTCGTTGGGTCTCCACTCTCCACATATATAGAAAAATTTTAATTTTTTATATAAAAATTACAGAGATACCTCTTAAATTTGGGCTATTTGCACTTAAACGCCAAAAGTCTAAAAATATCAACTAGCCACCAAAACTTCAAATTTGTTGTAGTATGGCCCATCCGTCTACCTGGATCTAGCTGAGTAAAAAAAAAAAGAAAAAAGATACCCTTATTTCAGAGATGGCGTTATTTGCCATTCATCTACCAACATAGATCTCAAAGTGCTCCATCCTCTTTAATCCAACCACCTTTATAGATCTTAAAACGCTTTATCCTCTATTATTTCTCTACCTATGCAGATCTCAAAGCGCTGCATTCTACCATCCACACATATCTTAAAGCGCTCCATCTTTTCTCATATATTTGCTAGCATAGATCTCAAAGTGCTCAAGTCTCAATCATCCATCTACAAGCACGAGTCTCAAAGAGCCCCCTTTTTTGTTATCCAATCACCAGCACAGATTTTAAAGCGTTCCATCTGGGATCCATTTGTTTGTACAGATCTCGAAGTGCTCCATCCTCTATTATTCATTTATTTAAACAAATCTCAAAGTACTCCATCATCTATCATCCATCTGCTTGCATATATCTTAAAGCATTCTATCCTCTGTCATTTATCTGGTTGCATAGATCTCAAAGCGCTCTATCTTCTATCATTTATCTGTTGGCACAAATCTCAAAGCGTTCCATCCTCTATCATCCATTAGCTTGCATAGATCTCAAAGCACTTAGTCCTTTGTCATTCATCTACCTACACAAATCTCAAAGCACTTCATTCTTTATCATTCATCCGCCTATACGGATATCGAAGTGCTCCATTCTCTATTATTCATCATGGATCTTAAAGTGCCCTATTATTTGTCATTCATTTACCTGCATGGATCTCAAATCACTACTCTCCCTCTTTTTTCTTTTAATTTCCGCCAAAACAAGAGCCCCTTGCTAAATGGAAAGGGTAGTTTTGGAGGTTTATAAAAGATTAGTTATCATATGCGATGCTTATGTGATAACATTCTGTAATGGAGATAGACGATTGGGCCATATTGTAACAAATTTAATGTTTTGATGACTAGTTGACATTGAAAATTTTTAGAGTTCAAGTATAAATGATCTAAATTTGATGGGATGTCTCTATAATATTTTATATTTTTTCTTAATTTTAATGATCACTTTATATCTACCCAGTGGTCGTTCTATAAGGGCGTATAAAACTCCCTCAACCTTTTTGCACTATTCACTTGTAACAATGGCACGATTCATGATGCATGTTCAATGAGAATATGACACACAACCAAGTGCCTTTCTAAGTTATTAATCGAAGTCAGCAAAGCATTTTGTTCAGTAACTTTCTGACTTTAGAGAGCTACGTGTATATGTCCATGATTTATGGGACGACTGAATTGGTTCCGAGTTCAACCTTACAGTTGCATGTAGGAAGCATTCATTAATTCGAATCCGAAAGGAGAAATATCTCAAAAACAGTAGCATAGAAGGATTGTATGCTATTTATTGATTTTTTTTTTAGATGAACCGGATAAATCATGTCGTTCTCGTAAAAATACAAGTGAGAAAGTCAAAAAAAAAGGGGAGGGGAAAAGTCTCGTGGCTATCTAAAAAAAACTCATCAGAATGTTGCGCTACATGTGAAGCAACTCAATTAGCCTCCCTTTGAGTAATCCAAAAGGTAACCTAGTCTCTCAATTACCCTCCGATGCTGCCTTCTATCCTCAAAGACTCTAGCATTTCAATGATCAGCCATATGGATAGAACTTTCGATCTCATTGGTAATAGAAACCTAAACTGAGTGCTCTGCCCTCCCGAGCGCCCCTTTTGAGCATCATTTTCCCTTTCTAGCCAGCCCAACAGAGGGAGTCGGAGCAGCGATTAGCCTTGAGAAGCAAAGCGTCGAGCACCGTCTGGGTGTCGACCACCACTACCTTGCCATCATCATCGATCATCATCAAAGAAGTCGGAGGAGGCGGATGTGTCGACCATCTCATAGATGTTTGATTCATCCCACCAGCCCTCCTGCAACACTGAGTCGATCCGGTCTAGGTAGATCTCAACTTTGTTAGAAAAAATGAGGAAGAACACTCAAGAAGAAGGTGGTAGAAACTCTCAAGAACAAAGTTTGAAGAAGAATAATTTTTATTCAACTCACCACATACAAATGGATGCTTACACCCCTTTATATAAACTTCATGTGACTCTAGAAATTCATACATGTAACTCATAACTCTTGACTCTTAATATTCCTAACTCACGACTCTTGATATGCCCATGACCCATATAATTCATATAACTCTTGACTTTTAATATTCCTAACTCACGACTCTTAAATCTCATATGACTCATGACTCTTAAATCTCATATAACTCATGACTCTTCACATTGTACAACTTATGACTCTTAACCTTCTACAACTCATGATAACTCTTGTTATCCTGGGTTTTTCACCTTATTGACCTCGACTTGACTTTGACTTTCCAACTAGGATGCTAGTTGGATGCCACTCACTTTAGGAATCAAGTTTATTATCCAACAAACTTAGTCCGCCAATCTCGGCAGACCGATCTCAATGAACCACTCCGAATTCTGCGTCGGAAGTGAGGAGGAGGGTGCCATCTTGTGGGAAGTGGAGGAGTTGAAGCGGCGACGTTGCTCCAGAACTCGATATAGCGGGGGGGTCTTGCCAGTGACGTACGAAGTCGGGGCTTCGACGGATGGATTGCAGGGGCTTGTCGGAGGCAAATGGATGGAGGTGGAGGGAAGGGGATGGAGTGCGGAAGGCGGACTCGCGGCGGAAGAAATTGGAGAGATCGAAGTTGTAGCATATAGGATGGATCTCGTACGTCGACGAAGAAGATGGGGTTGCTGGTGAGGGCGATGCTCAGGAGGAGCGCTCAGTTTAGTCCCCCTTGTTTGTCCCACTGAGGTGGACAAATCTATCTACGTGTTGGATCTCTATAGGCCCGCTCCATAGCTGAGCTGGTACATCGAAATGATTTCTCAATTTCGAGAGATAGTAACTAAGGGCTCGTTTGGTTCGCGGGAAAAGAAGGGGGGAAAGTGTGGTCAACGGGAAAGTAATGAGATGCCTCTTGTTTGGTTGAAGTTTTCAAAGGAGAGAGAAGGGAAAGTTGTATTCCCATGGGAATGTGATTCCCACATTTCGGGCTCGTTTGGTTCGCGGGAAAAGAAGGGGGGGAAAGTGTGGTCAACGGGAAAGTAATGAGATGCCTTTGTTTGGTTGGAGTTTTCAAAGGAGAGAGAAGGGAAAGTTGTATTCCCATGGGAATGTGATTCCCACATTTCATGGGAAAGTCTTTCCCATGAGAAACATGGGAAAGTTACTTTCCCATGAGGCGGGAATCACTCCATTTTTACTTTTTCCCAAAAAGTCCCTTCAGCATTAAAGAAGCATTAAAGAGGCATTAAAAACCTAATTTTTATTAAGGGCATAATAGGAATTATATATAATTTTCCTAGGAAAGTGGATGGCCAACCAAACATAAGCACCTTGGAAATTTGTCACTTTTCCATGGTGAACCAAACATGCCAAACGTACTTTCCTAGGCATCCTCTTCCTAGGAATTTGTTTCCCAGGAATCATATTCCTAGGAAGAAAAATGCTTCCCGCGAACCAAACGAGTCCTTCATGGGAAAGTCTTTCCCATGAGAAACATGGGAAAGTTACTTTCCCATGAGGCGGGAATCACTCCATTTTTACTTTTTTCCAAAAAGTCCCTTCAGCATTAAAGAAGCATTAAAGAGGCATTAAAAATCTAATTTTTATTAAGGGCATAATAGGAATTATATATAACTTTCCTAGGAAAGTGGATGGCCAACCAAACATAATCACCTTGGAAATTTGTCACTTTCCCATGGTCAACCAAACATGCCAAAAGTATTTTCCCATGGGAAAATTTGTTTCCCAGGAATCATATTCTTAGGAAGAAAAATGCTTCCCCGCAAACCAAACGAGCCCTAAGGAAAATGTTTTGGGCACGGCATATCCGCCTTGTTTTTCAGCGAGCAATCATGCATGAGTGAAATATATTATTTTTCTACTTCAAATATATATATATATATTAAAAATTTTCCAAATATAAATATATTCGGTATGATTAATTATTTTATAAATATAAATATGATGATAATGGTGGAGACCATAATAGTAATGAAGATAGTGGAGGCGTTAGTGGTTTTGGTGGCTGGGCGAAGAAATAAGAGTGAAAGAGAAGGTCCCCGGCCCCTCTACCATTTTTGTCTATTCAAAATAGAGGAGGCCTAGAGCTATCCCGTTTCTATCCCAATATATCCTACCAAGATTGGAACGTAGGCTCCTCATCTAGAGATCGAGAGTCTCGTAGCTGCAAAGTGGAGAGTTTCTAGTGGAAACTGAAATGAAGGCCAATGTCTTTTAGAACCGAATCTCCATAACTTAAGCTTTAAATACCTATTTGGATGACTAAATATTTAAAAATATAATATCAATAAAAGCTAGGAGTCGGTTCAGATTTGAGATCAAAGTACTTAAATATTTTTCAATGAAGTGGTAAGGGAGGCAATGCAGCGTTATGCTACCCTTAACCGTGGCCTCGAAGTCATTTAAAGTAAAATCCATAGTACTCACTGGCCATGAATGAATAATTTTTGAGTAAGATTTGTTAGACTGACCAACGAACAGGTAGATAGGCATTAGCTAGAAGAGGGTTGACGTCGCTACTCCTGTGCCAGGTCAACGACAAGTACGAGAACCCGACGTGGAGGGCTTTGGAATACTGTGGACCCGACCCCGCATTCGCTGACCAAGTCAAAGCGTCGGTCGACCAGTGCAGCGAAGACGACCGCTTTGGGCCGCTCCACCGCGCCCTGGTCCACATGGGGAGCCCCGGAGCCGCCCTCTCCCGCGCCGGACTCTCCCTCGCCACCCGCCCCTTCCCAGGCGGCCGCCGCAAGAAGCCCCTCCGGACCATCCTCTGCGACGCCGTGGTCGTCGGGTCCGGCTCCGGCGGCGGGGTGGTCGCCGGCTTCCTCGCCCGGGCCGGCTACAAGGTGGTCGTCCTCGAGAAGGGCGGCTACCACGCCCGGTCCAACCTCTCCCTCTGCGAGGGCCCCACCTTGGACCTGATGTACGAGGGCGGCGGCCTCCTCTCCACCACCGACACGGGCGTCGTCGTCCTCTCTGGCGCCACCGTCGGCGGCGGGTCCGCCATCAACTGGGCGGCGGCCCTCCGCACCCCGGACCACGTGGCCGCCGAGTGGCGGCGCGACCACGGCCTGCAGCTCTTCGGGAGCGACGCCTACGCTGAGGCGCTCGACGCCGTGTGCGAGCGCATGGGCGTCCAGTCGGACGTGCACGAGATGAAGGAGAGCCTCAACAACGCCGCCCTCCGGCGCGGCTGCCTCGAGCTCGGCTATCCGGTCAGCAACATCTCCCGCAACGCCCCGCCCGACCACCACTGCGGCTGGTGCTGCTTCGGGTGCAAAGACGGGCGGAAGAAGGCCACCTCCGAGACGTGGCTCGTCGACATGGCGGAGTCCCGCAACGGCGTCATCCTGCCCGGGTGCAGAGCCGTCAGAGTGCTCCACCGGGACAGAGGGCGAAGGCGTCGAAAGGTGGCCACGGGCGTGCTGTTCGAAACCGAGAGCGGCGAGACGTGCATCGTGGAGTCGAAGGTGACCGTGGTGGCCTGCGGCGCGCTGAACACGCCGGTGCTGCTGAAGAGGAGCGGCCTGCGGAACCCGAACATCGGGAAGCACCTCCACCTCCACCCGGTGGTGATGGTGTGGGGTCACTTCCCGGAGTCCGGGTCCCGGCGGCCGGACTACAAAGAGGAAGAGAAGAGGAGCTACGAGGGAGATATCATGACGGCCATGTCGACGGTCGCGGCCAACTGGGGGACGACGGGTTACGGCGTGGTGATCCAGACGCCGGCGCTGCACCCGGGGATGTTCTCGGTGGTGACGCCGTGGACGTCCGGCGCCGACTTCAAGGACCGGATGACGCGGTTCGCGCGAACGGCGCACGTGTTCGCCCTGGTGAGGGACCGCGGGTCCGGCACGGTGGACGGGGAGGGGAACATAAGCTACCGGATGGAGAAAGGCGACGAGGAGAGCCTGAAAAACGGGGTGGAGAAGATGCTGCGGATAATGGCGGCGGCGGGGGCGGAGGAGGTCGGGACGCAGCACTGCAAGGGGGAGCGGTTCGAGGTGAAGAGGGCGAGCGCGAGGGAGTGGGATAGTTTCGTGAAGGAGGCGAGCCGGAGAGGTGTCGGGTCTCTGACCACGCCGGTGTGCTCGGCCCACCAGATGGGGAGCTGCCGGATGGGGGTGGAGGCCTCGACGTCGGCGGTGGACGAGGGAGGGGAGACGTGGGAGGTGGAGGGGCTTTTCGTGGCCGACACCAGCGTCTTCCCGACGGCGCTTGGGGTGAACCCCATGGTCACCGTGCAGGCCATCGCCTACTGCACCGCCCGCTCCATCGTCCAGGTGTTGAGGAGGAAGATGATGCAGGAGAACAGAAATCAGAGCCACGGCACCTTTTCCGGGTCAACATGAAACAAATTAATATATATAGTATCACTGCACAGACCAGCCATCGATTTGCTTGCATGCATGCATGCATGCATGGCTGAGGATCGGAACAGAGTGATGCGCGGCTCACCTCAATGAAAAAGGAGCGGCGGATGGTTGACCTGGAGGACACAAGGGAGGGAATATTTACTTCACTTCAACCTTGAGAGGATTGGGTACAAACTGATGGAGAGGATCCGAGCTTGAGAATAGGTGCATCGTAGTCATAAGAACAAATGAATATTCACATGTACAAGAACAAAGTTTACTAATAATCGGCAAATCATTTCATTTCAATCTATAATTTACATGCATAACCAATGAAACAAATGGATAGCCGTCCAAATTCCAGGGTTCGATATGGCTGACGTCCAACTATCAGAATTGGGCACAATTCAAGCATGATGGTCTTGGGAGATGCAAGAAACTATCAACCACCACCTAAAAGTTCCAGGAGTTGGCTTTTCTTCACCTTCGGATACCCAAGTCAGCATTCTCCTCCGTAGCAGATGATTCTACAGTCTCTAAAGAAGTTTCACCGGTATCAGAAACTTGATACACCTTGCACCAGAAATAAGAAATAATGACTAATCGATGGTATTGAAGTGGCACATATGCCCAAAAAAAAAAAAAAAAAAAACGGGGCAAGTTGGTATGTTGGTGATGTAGATGGTACAGTCATCTGAAACAAAGTGAAAAGCACTGGTAAGGCCAGAAAATCGAATTTATGTTGAAGGGCCACACAGGTGTTGCATTTTATTGATAACAACAAGAGTAAATAAATAAATAAATAAAATTAACTGCCCGGAGACAGATTCATGAAAACCTTTGCCACCCATTCCCATTATCCATGCTCGATTGGTTCCCACAAATAAAAGGATGGTGGAAGCACAAGCAAGATCAAGAAAACCCAGCTTGCGAACTATCGAAACCAACTACATAACAGATGTAGACAGTCAACAGTAATATAGATGAAAACCAGAACAAACACAAGTTGATTAATTCAGTTTCTTGAAAGAAAAAAAACTTTTTTACCACCTGGGGGTTGACGTACCACTCCACCTTATCTTCCTGATCCCCTCCCAAAAACCAACAATATAGATACAGGAAACAATCGACATTTCTAAATGTTATGTCAACTGCCGCATGCCTATTAATTGACTTTGTTTCCTTTTCCTTCATTTTGAAAACTAGGATCAGTGGAAGACAATCCAAAATAGGCGGGATTTGAACCTAGGTCTCTAGTATCAAACACCCAATGATTGTACCAAGTAACCACATTGGCATCTCAATATAGCCAAAGGTGTCGGTTCTGTTAATTACAGAGTTTCACAGCTGAATCGAGGAGCAGACTCGGAAAAGAATCGTCGAGATCAGTGATGATTCTTAGAATCATTGTACACGGCTTTCAATAGAGGAGTTAAATAGGCAAAATTCTAAAATTTTAGTCGAACTTGAATTGCCTGGATGACTCCGATTTCTGCCATAATCGGAGAAGGAAGAAGACTCTTATCGGAATCTTCTTCTCCACTGCATCATGCCACAGGACACGGTGGCCTTGGGTCTGGCCTTTTCGGGCCAGCCCACAAGCCCAAGGGCTAGGCGCTATCGGATTGAGCTTGGCCACTTCGGGTCAGCTCACGGAGCCTAAAAATTAGGATTATTATATTCTTTCTTCCTTAAAATAATTTTGTCCTTGAAATTAACTTACTTAAGGCTCAAACTTTGAAAGTTCTAAACCATCACATTTTCGAGAAGTACAACCTACGATAACATGAAGCCAAACATTACATCTTAGATTTCAAATCCATCTCAAACAAATTATAATAAATAAAAGTCCAATTTTATTATCCATTAAATGCAACCAACACTGATTCAGAGTGTCTAAATCAAAACATAAATATCAAACCCATAATCCTCAAAATTCAAAAAATTATTAACAACAAATTTAGAGTCAATTTAAAATGCTAAAATGAAAATTACCAAATTTACTAGCGCAAACCCAAGCCTGGACCATCATTCGTTTCTCTCGAACCTATTCGTCTTGAGAGATAAAAATAAAAATAGAGATATATGAGCAACACAGCTCAATAGGCAAATCTTAATCTACCTTACCATATCAAGTATAAGTTTTTCATGTCAATGCATTATTTAAAAAAAATAACAGTTATTCCAAAATAAGCATTTCATAGTACAGTATATCAATTCATAAAGAAAATCATGCATGAATAAATCATCCATCTTTCATAAACATAATTTTGTTTATATTGCGAATAAATTCGTAAAACATTTTTCACGTCATTAAATCCTATCATGGATCAAAATATTGCTTACAGATATTCGTGCCATGGTCATTATAACCCGTGATAGAGCCATCTTCATAATAGATAAGATATCATAGTTTGTATTCATTACCAATTTTAACCCGTTGACAGAGAGCTATTTTTGTTGGATGCTAGTTCCAAAGTGTCGATTAACCCCTATTTCGAGGGGCAGTCATAGCAATTTGAGAGCTTTTAAAAAACTTGTGTCTTTTTCTTAGAACATCCATATAAATAGATGAAAAATACTTAATGATATGATTAGATTCATATTTCATAACAAAGATGTTTTCAGCCAAGGTTGCTATATATATATATATATATATATATGTTAATTGATATTTTGGCATCTTTGGTGGTTGTATTTCAGCCAAGGTATTTGAACGTTCCAGTCGGTTCATAAATTTGTAATCTTCCATTTTACTTCATCACCACGGACGATTAAGAGAAAACTAACAATTTATTTACGCTAGTATTATTATTGAGTCAACTCTTGTAGGACCTCGTTTTGCATACGATTCAATACCGCCACCATCCGACTCTGTGGATTTAAGCGTTTCGAATGGCGGCACGTGAACTCATGGGCCGGGCCGTGCAAACAGAGAGGTGGCAGGCGTGCAACTTTTTGGGATTCCTCCGGCTTCCTTCTTTCTCCCTGTAGATTTGTTTTCGGTTGTTCTCTTTGTCAACCCGGCTGCAGGGTTGACGTGGTCTAGAGGAGGCGGGACCGATTTGTTGAAAATCGACAGTCATCTCTCTCCCCTCTCCAAAGCGATGAAATCCTTCGGAGGAAGGCACGGCCATCGCCATCCCCAAGAGGAAAACCCATGCTGAGAGGAAGCCCAGCATGCCTTCTCCATCGGGCAAGCCTTGAGAATATCTTGGCTGCGCCTGCACATTGAGAGACGTTCTTGGGGACTATCGCATCTCGAATTGTTACCCGAGGAATAAGCTTACGTACCGATGGAGAAGCCCAAGCTTGGGAAGCCGGTGATTTGCTCCACCATCGTGTTCCTGGGAACGCTCGCCTTCTCCTGCTCCGTCGCAGCCGAATTCAAGAAAGTAAAGGTGATGGTGGCCGGCGAACGATCCGCTTGATGCGTTCTGGATTGGTATCGGGCAGCGGTGAGGCTGAACTGCTTGAGTTGGGATTTTGCAGGCAAAGGATATGAAGCTGGATGGAAGCCTCTGTTCGTTGCCGAGGAGCTCCGCTTTTGGGTTGGGGATCGCCGCGGTCGTCTGCCTTTCAATAGCCCAGATTGTTGGGACCTCCGCGGTATGTATTCACTCAGGAGACAACAAGAGTAGGAGAAGCCGAATCGTCTCCATCACCCTATTGGTTTTATCTTGGTATGCAACGTTTTCGATCTTCTTGCTCGTCTCCACCACCTTATTGGTTTTATCTTGGTATGCGACGTTTTCTTATAAAAATGGCTGATCTTCGAATGAGATGCCTCGTTTTTTTGTATTGTATTCGTTTTTTTCTATCAGTTCTGTTTCGACCATCTTACAGGATCAGCTTTGGATTGGCAACGATTCTATTAGCCGCCGGGTCGAGCATGAACGCCGGACAGCCCTATGGGAAAGGATGGATAAATGGGAATTGCTACATGGTCAGGAATGGAGTATTCCTCGGTGCGGCCGTACTCATCGTTCCGACCGTAGTTTTCACTGTGCAATGGGAGCGACGATCCACCATCGCATGCACCCATCTAGACGAGGAAGCTGGGAGGGATCATCAGCAACGGGAAGTAATTAAGCCTAGATGACGGAAACGACTGACCTTTGTTTGAGGTGTGCTTGGTTGGAATTCATTCCTGCACAACATGGCTGGCCATGGAGGATCGAAGGACCCCAGCCATCTTTTTTTTTTTTTTGCGTAAGGAGTAAGGACCACAACTTTCAGCATCAACAAAAAAAGGAGACGCATCCAACCGAGGATGTCTGGGCCCGCCGTCCAGAATAGGATACTCTTGCAGCTGGGTGGTGGTGGTCTATAAAGGATGGCTGCAATTGGTCTCCTCCCTTTACCGCCACCAAAATCTCATGTTGTTCCTGGACACACAGAAATACAGAGACTATTACATTTTCCCTTTTTTTTTTTTCAATCTATCTTTTGCTATTCATTAAACCCCAGCAAAGGCATTTAATTTTTTTTGTCATGCCTTTTGAAGTATTCTCGTACAGTCGACAAATATGGGCGGCTTCGTTTACATTTTCTCCTACCAGTCCCTCCCTTCCCTCTTTTATTTTTTCGTTTTTTTCGGTTCTATGCGTGGTGCGACCTTTTCCGTGTGCCAACCAATTCACCCTACCAACAATGAATTGCAACTCACCTGCTGCTAGAACGACCTTCGCTGCTCCGCAGCTAACCATCACCAGATGGCTTTTGGAAACCCATCGCAGCAAATCATTTTGCTTCCACACAAAGGCATCATGATTTAACAAAGTCTGATTCCTTGACATGCAATTTTCATCATTTCCTAAAGGATAGGGAAGTAAATAAAATATAGCAAAAATTAAAAGAGCTATTTGCTCTCATGATTGCGGAAGCACCAAATATGCTGCCCATATCAGGAATAGGCATCGCCACAACAGCTGCCTTTTATTTTGAAGCACCAAACATCCTAAAATTTTTACCGTAAATTAGTACGGATTGACCACCTTTGGTCATTGCTCATAATTTTCCTTTTGTTTTTTGTAAACAATCTTATAAAACAGATGACAACATATCCTCTATTCATCAACCATTTCAACTGCCATCTCAAAGACATTTCACACCGATTCCTTGCATTCTGCGCCATACTACCGAACTCCAAATTACAAATTTCGAAGACTGAACAAGAAACAGTCAAAACAGATTTTATGGGCTAAGCATCAAATAATAACAATAAGTACCAAAATTAACAAGTCATTCATAACCATATAAACATTCATCAGCCAACTTTTCTCACCACCTGAACGATGTACATCCTGGTAAGTCGTACATTAGCAGTTCTTCATCTCAAATTACTTGAGATTATATAAGGAGAGACATGAAATGCCTCTTACTACAACAAAGGAAGCCTGTGCGAGAAAAAGACAGAGGCCATACTATGAAAAATTAGTAGGTAGAGACGGCAAAAATTTCTAAAAGACAGTATTTCACATCAGTGGTTAAATGCGAATGGCTACGAGGCCATGACTGGATACAGGTAAGAGGGTGGTTTTGAGAGCCGCCAGACAGATTAACAGGGTGGAGTAGCAGGACTGACATGAGTACACTGGCAAAACCACAAATCCTCAGGAAATCGATCAGATAAAAGCTTCTAGACAGGTCTATATCCTCCATGGCCCCTCCCACTATAATATCCATAACCTCTTCCACGGTTGTACGATCCCCTGAAGTTACTAGAATGAGCAGGCCCATGGATGCCACGACCCAAATGAGTCCTCTGCTGGAACTCGCCAAAAGTCTGCCAGCCAAACAACAATTTCATCAATTAGCATCATCAAGACTTTTCAATATTAAATGCAAAGAAAAGTAACTCCAAACCTCTGTGTCCAATTTCATTCTCTCAGAGAACTTGGCACGGCCGCTCCATGATCCTCGGTTAAGTGAGTTGCAAGAAAGATTGTCAAAGAAGTCATCTTTATTATATACAGGCTGCAAAACAGGACACAAATAGGGTTGCAGTTGAATCACTTCTAGTCAAAGCAGAAGTTAAATGCTTGATTCTATAAGAATTTATTATTCCCAGAAAGCTAGGGCTTGCTCATTAGAAAGCATTTTTCTGCCTCTAGGTCATGTCTTACAGTATATTGTATAATTTGGCCTGCACAGTCATCAATATAAAAATCACTAACCAAGCAAGAACATCAAGCAGCAAAATGGGTAACATGCAGAGTGCTGAAACTAGCTTGCACAAGGTTCAGATTAGTTCAGGGAAGGGACCAATTTTGAAAGGACCTGCTTTTTGGAACTGGGAGGCCAACTAATTGATGCTGGAGAAAAACTAGACCAATGGACCAAGATCAGGTTAGTTCTCAAACGTACCAAATCTTTTTTTTACATTGTCGACATAAGAATCTAATGATTCTTTAATCTCAAGAGAATCCATTTAAACTAGTGAACCAAAATAAACCAACAATAAATATACTCAACAATTTCACACAACAACAAAACCCAAAAAATAAACTATTTGGATATGATATATAATGAAAAACAATAAAAAAAATCCAACATTCTGTTTAACAAAACAGAAATGAATAAAAACTTTGATTAGATGATGTAATATGCAAAACAGATATTAACAATATATAAATATTCATTCATTTGGTTCGGGTTAGATCAGGTTATCCAACCACTAGACATGGATTGGACCAACCTATGTGAAAATCTAAACCACCAAGGAAGTTGGTTCAGTTCAGTTCTTGGGTTACCCCAGAACCATGTGTACCACTGGCTGAAACTCAGGCAGGATGTGAAGTATGGTGCAGTCAAACTTGTACCATCTGCTAGTTTCTCCAGACATTAAATTTTGGTCTAAGGACAAGTTATAAATTGAACTACTCACTAAAAGACACCACAAATACAGCCTTGGTCACATCACCCAGCAAGCAACCGAGTCTGCATCTAACCAGCTCTGCTAATAAGATCTCAAAACTTTACTTTTCAGGATCATTGTTTTTTTATAAATTTCAGTGTTTTGACTTTCAAGTGTTGAAAGAACAATCATGAGAGAAGAATGAAACATAAAAGAAATGGCACACAAGCATGTCATACTTTGTGGTCAAGCTTGGGATCTTGTTCATAACCCTCTTCAACCTCCAAATCATCGTGAGCTGGATTTTCTCCTATTTCATTTTCTATGCTTCTTCTCGACTTCCCAAGCGACCCCCAAACTTCATCTTTGTTGAACTTCTCATTCATGGCTGCAAAATCAAATTCATCGGTGAATCGAGCCACCCCAACCTGTCCCTGTAGATTTAAACAAACAGCAAAGAAAATTCTAGTGAGAATAAACTGAAAACCTTTAAAAATAAGTCGAACCGTATATGGCAAAATACTGTCTAATATACTATTGCATGTGTCTTTAAAGCCATGATTATTTCCTTTACTTATTTCCTTTAAAGCCATACTTGAGGGCTTGTTAGCTACAAGGCACATATCACGTGATAGCTAACAAGACCACAAGTATAGCTGTGATTATTTCCTTTACATATTTTGGCCTCAAGTATACTATGGCATGGTGCAGCTACACGTGATATGTAGTTTTCAAATTTTTTAAAGCTACTTGATGGCTTTAAAGGAAATAATCACGGTATTAGACAGTATTTTCATATTTCTTGCCTGCACTATCAGGTACTACGAGCCCTCTCCCTCACGCTTCTAACCACCTCATGTGGTTCATCAGTTCCACTGAAATCTACCACTTGTTGGTGCCGAACATAGTGCAGGCCCAAGCAAGAAACATCACTTCTTCATGGATAAGCATCTTTTATGCATGGATCTCTAATGTATTTTAGATTGATTTATATTTAATTTCCATTTTCTTGTAACTTCTTTAACCATCTGAAGTAGGTTAACAGTCCACTGACAAATGATAAAAATTAACTGCTTGGCAGGCCAAATTACAATTGTTCTCATAGAGTGGCAGTATAGGCCATATGTACCTACATTTCAACACTAAAAGAGAGCACTTAGAAAACAGCTGGGAAGTGAGACCTATTTACAGTTTCTCCTCAAGCTTTTGAATGTGAAAAGAAGTCCAATTCCTTTCAAGTTTTAACCCGTGTCATGAAAATCAAGTTTCCAGACGCTCACCCTCAAAGATGCAGTAAAAGTGAGGTTGCCAATAAAAGTCAAGCAAGGTCCACAAAGAAAAGTAGATTAAAAATGAATAAGAAAAGGTGAACTTTAGAGATTTAGCCACTAAATTGTATTCGAATGAAGCATGTTTCTTAAGAAAAGTGGTGTTCAGGTAGTTGAAATATGATTATAAAGATCAAGAAAATCTAAATTTCGTAATTTTGTAAGTTGCAATGAATGGAGCTGCATATAAAATTACGATAGAAGTCTTCCATATCAAATCAAAATCATTGCCCCTCCTTGACAGCCGCTGGTTAGTTGGATGCAATGATTCATGAATTCCAACAAAGGAAAGGCAAGAATGGTCAAAATAACATGCATAACTTCATAATGCTGATTTACAGAAATTAATTAGCTGATGTCATTGTTCAAAATGGTGGAGAAAGACCATCATCAAAGGCAGACACCATTAAAGCAATCAGAAATATAGGTAGATGGTCTATATGTTTTTCCTTTATTGAACTTGTTAACTATGAGGGGTATATATGTATTTATGCATGAATACATATACGTCAGCTGCTCTAATACATTTAAAGTAATGAAGTATGGCAAAACCTTAGGCTTCAGTTCTTTTCTTTTTCAAGTCTTACATCAGCATTTGTTTTCATACAACTAAGCGTGATGAAGAAGAATCCATCAGTATTAATCAATTGTTACATAAAATGGTCCAAGTTCTTCATGCTTTTTCTTTTTAAGAAGGATCTCAAAATGTTATTCATCATTTCACCAAATTTTGATACCAACACCTGAATGCCAGAATAATCTCATCTACCATTGCATGTAACTTGTAGCTAATAGAAACAAGTGTGAACCACAATTACCTTCTTTTATGTCATCTAGTAGCTTCTGAAAAAAGGTGCCCTAGTGCACGAGCGGCAGCCACTGCGGGGTTTGGGGAGGGTCTAGTATTGCCCCCGTGTGTGAAGAAGTTGTTCCATATTTTGAACTTGTGACATCAAGTCACAATGGAGCAACCTTACCGTTGCACCAAGGCTTACCCTCTTCATCAAGCAGCTTACAAAAGACAAAAACTACATCACATATTCAACATCTTTTACAAGATTTCTAATTTATATGCTCTAATTTGATTTAGGACTTTCACAATATATACTGGTACAAAAGCCTAAATTACATCACACAACTAATGTGTTTCTTTGTTTCATTTTCTTTTAACTAGTTTAATTAGCTAGATTGGGTTAGTAGTTCATTGACAACCTGTAACAAGTAAACTGCACCCCGTACCAGGTAGGGGAGCTATATCAAGGTTGTAAAACCAGTATCAGATGATGTATTGGTTTTTCACAGTACCAAGTATCAATACATGATAGCGGACTGTACCCCGTACCAACACCCTATGTACAATGCTGGTTTTCTGCCGGAATAGTAATAGTAGCGCGAATAGCATCCTGTTCTAATGATTTTTAAAACCTTAATCTATATTCCAAGTTGGAACTTGGATTAAAAAACAGTAGGTGAAGTGACACCCCATATCTATGCAAGCTTTTGGACATGAAAAAGAAGCCCAGTTCCTTTCAAAAGTTAATAAATCTCATGAAGAATGAAGTTTTCCAGACCCTCACCCCAGAATATGCACTCAAAGTGAGGTGATCAGGAGAAGAATAGCAAAGAAGCATGAAAAGAAGAAGAAAATTGCGGTTCACAAAAAAAGAAATTTAGGATTTAGACACGAAATGGACTCAAATGATACAGGTTTCTTCGGTAAAGTGATGCACATGCAGCTGAATTATGATTACAAGGGAATCTACATTTCATAATTTTGTGAGATATCATTGGAGGAGCTCCATCTAAAATCACAATCACTAGTCCTACATCATAAAATCAAAATTCTTGATCCTCCATTAAATTTCTTCAAATTAGATTGTAACGGCAATTCAATATGAAACCGAACCTATCCAGCATTTGTGGGGCTAGTTGCCCTTAGGACTCAAAACTTCCAACAAAGCAAAGGTGAGATTACTCAAATTAACATGTACAGTTTCTTAATGTTTTTTATTGAAATTACTTAACCAATGTCATTGTTTGTAGGAGTGTAAATGGTATAACAATCATGTATGGATCCAATATAAGTTTCGATGACCTTGATGTATCAAAGTCAGATTTCATATGTCGGATCCGATTTCATATTGAATCGAACTTGGATGTAGCTATATGCAGATCAAAAACCCGAATACATACTATATATGTAGTACATAAAAATTTAGAAATATAAGGAGGATTGGCTTCTGACTTGTATTAATTATTTTCTGCATGTTTGGATTTTTGCATTTTTCTCATGCATGCTCCCTATAAGTCTCGATTGCCGCCATTTCAATTCCAAAATCCTAGCTGATAGTCAAATAAACATAAATGGAGACTCAAATCTGTTCCCAAAGTGGTTGGACATTTTTTTTTCAAAACAGTCATTAACTTCCCATATTGGGTTCCTTTCCCACCATAATCTGTCACAAGTTCAATATATATGGAGGACCATCGTGATGACAGTCCTTTTAGTTTTAGGAACTGTTGACCCTTGGATGGTTGGCCCACTAAAATCATGTGCTGAACCACACAAAACTTGAATACGAACTTAGAATTAATCAGGTTTGGTTTGAGTTTGAATCTTACTCATTTGGATAAATTCAAACTCAAATCTTAATTTGATTTGCTTATTAAGTTCGGATGCGGATTCAGCATGGATCCAACCTAAGTCCAACCTGTTTGCAATTGAAAAGTAATGAACTAGTACCAAATCATGTCTCGGCTAATGGGGTGCACTGCATACAACTTTTGATATGTTAGACTTTGGCTCTTCCCTGTCAGAGCTTCATATCAGCATTTGTCGTCATATCACAGTGTGATTGGCAAATATCCATCAGTATTATGATCCTAGGATACAGAAAATCTAACTACTTCCAGATTATTGAATCTACTCTGCTGTTAAACTCAAACACCTGAGTGCGATGAGGAGGCTCTACTTGGGGTGTCATCTGTCTCCACACCATAGGACATGTTAAATTCTAATATTCAGATAGTGAAAACCATGTAAAATAATTTCAAAAAGTCAAATATCATTAATGCTCTTCTGGCGCCATCCGTGTTCTCTTCTTCTATATCCGGCATAGTTAATATATTAAGCCTAAAATCTGCACTTCACTCCAAGCATCAACTGTGCGGATGCATATTAGCTCATCCAGTTGAGAATGTGTTCGTAATGTCCTAGATACAGTTGCATACTTCAATTTCATTTATAAGCAATATTGACTTTACATTCACTTAAACACAATCATGATTCAATAAATTAAAGAATAACCTTTTCAACCTAAACTATTGAATCCAGATAGACTTTCAAACCATTTCAGAGACATTCTTAGAAAACCAAAAAAAAAAAAAAAAAAGCAGCAGTAAAGAGCAGTATGTCCTTTAGAAAACAACAAGAACTGCATAAAAGACATAACCGACCTGTGAAAGCAATTTAGGCAACATATTGAAACTAATATAAAGTGTCATTGTACCTGTTGGGAAGGCAATGGTAATGGCAAAAATGGTGCCTGAGGCAGTGAGCTAACTGACAATAATGGGTCCGATGATGGCGGTAACATGGCTGCCATGTCTTCTTGCTCATGGCTCAGTCTCTGGTTAAAGGAGGAAGTTGTTGGCCTAGATTGTGGGAACTGATCACGGGCCAGCAGAGGAGGCAATGTAGTTACAGGAGATGCAGCAGATCCCAAAATTGAAGCTGAGGAATAAGGTAAACTTGGCATGGAAAGGATTGGCAGTGCTGAAGATCCAGCTTTGCTAGAAATTGAATACATGGAGGCATTTAACTCTTGATTTGATGAAGAAAATGAAGACTTTGTTGATGGATACAGTAGAGATGACAATGGATGAGATGGTTGAGAAGCGTCACTGGATACTGATGACAATACATCAGCAGGGCTAGAAATTCCAAAATGAGAAGAGGGTCTATGAAATTTTGAGTGCTCATTGGTGGCAACAGGAGTGAAGGTTAAAGGGGCAGGGTCTATGAAATTTGGAATGCTCATTGGTGCCTGCCTTACAGGTAACTGCAACTGATCTTGCAGCATTGCTGAAGAGGGCTGCAAAGGAAATGATTGCTGTTGAGCAGGAGCCTGGCCATCTAGTGCACCAGTATATCCTTGCCAATACATAGGTGCACTAGAAGAGGTCTCATTTATATTTGTAGAAGCAGGCAAGGAGGCCCGGGAACCGAGAGCGGCCCCAGATTGATACTGTGATAATGCATCTGGATATGATGGCCTGGCTAAAGATGAGTGTGCAGCATGGGAGCCTTGACCAGTAAGAGCAGTGCCTCCAGCTGAAGATGTACTTGTAGTAGGTGCATAAGCATAACGTGACTGCAAAGCATATGATGGAAACGTAAAGAACATACAGTAAGTAGCACCAAGAAAAAAATCCCCAAGTCATATAACATATACCTGAATAATAGCTGGATCACTGGGTGCCTGGGGTTTACTAAGAACTGGAGATGACTTCACTTGCAAATCCTGAAAACAAGATGAGCTAAGAATGCATCAACTTCATGAAACTCAAACATGGAATTATAGTCTATTTTAAGACCACATGGTAAGAAATTATACTCATGGATCTTCATGCATTTCAAAGCTCTAAATTATTCAGGTGTTATAACAAAGAAAATTTAAAGGTAACATCAACATTTAGAAACATGATAATACTACTACATGAGCAGTCAAATTCTATGGTAGGAACAATTATTTCCAGATGACCTTATATCAAGGGAAATCATGTTGGCAATCATTTTCAAATGAGATCTTATCTGTCCCTCGTCTTATCATTCTTGTTTCAAGCCACTGTGAACTGACGCATGCCCCCACATGATACTTCTGCTTCCACTCTCCATAAATAGGAAGACACTAAAACCTCACAAAACTTCTTTGCAAACATATGCTATAAGAAGAAGAAATAAACAATTTCAAGTCAGCAGGTCAAAGGCTCGAAAAAAGCTTTTCATAATCAAGAATTCGTCCTGTCTCTTATGGAATGGATGTTTAAAAATCAAAACAGCTTTTCTTTTCTTGCAATTTACTTTCCTGCATATGTCAGGACAGCTGAGGTCAATGCAAGATTGAAAAGGGAAAGGCCTCATAGCTATATTACATGGTTCAGTTATGGATCCCAGGTAGACCTGCGCAAGCTAGCCTAGCTTCTTGGCCTGATTTTTGGTGGGCCCGAGCATAGATGTTCAGCCCGACGGGCTAGGCTCAGGTTGTCAACTTCTGATCTGGCCCGGCCCGAAAGTCATCCACTAAAATATGCAATATATATTATACATTTTATATTAAAAATCAAAGAGGAAAAAATAAATCTTAATTTGCTCCCTTTCTCGTCTCCCTAAGTTCCATCCTTTGCTAGCTAGAGGACATAGACGCGCTCCTTCCCTCGTCTCCCTCTCTTTTCCCTCCCTCCCTCTCTCCACCCCTACCTTCCCTCCCTGGTGTCCAATAGCATGTGCCCCTATATGGTTCTACAGCCTAGCTCCACAAACAACCACCGCCTCTCCCCACCCACCACCCTCTCTCTCTCCTGCCCTCCAACCCCCCCCCCCCCCCCCCCCAAAAAAAAAAAAATAAAATAAAAAAAGAGGAGTCTATCTTGTCTTGCAGCTCCTCCACACCTCCCCCCCCCCCCCCCCACCCAACTCCCTCACCATAGGCGGGACAAGCCACCACTGTCTTCTCCACCTCCTCCTCTCTCTCTCTCCCTCTCTCGCCCTCTCTCTTCTATCTCTACAACCCCCTTACCCCCACATCCACAGTTCCACAGTGCCCCCTCCACTCCCAAGCATGCTGACCTAGGCCCTCATTTGTTGGGCCAGGCTAGGCCAGGGCAGTTTGAGCTCAGCTTTTAGGACTTGGGCTAGCTCAAGCTGGATGCTTAAGGTCTGAGGCCAAGGCTTGGGCCCAATTAAGCTCTAGACCATGCTAAGGCCAAGCCCAAACACGACCCAGCGAGGCCAATGCTCAAGTCTAGTCTTGAGTGCAGGTATGTAAGGTTCAGATCCATTCTAGGCCCAAATCTTAGGACACAAGAAGATTCAAAAACTAGGTGCAAGCACCTGAATTTGTCGTATTCGTGTCTTGGATTGCAACTTTAGGAACTTAAGCTTAATCTAACTATAGGATAGAGTTTGGCATACTTTGCTATTTCAAAAAGTCCCTGCAGAATTACCGTTTAACTTTTAGTCCTTATACACAATTAGGTTTTGTTTGCATAATGTTAATCAATTATGCATATTTGGCACAAGCTTATGATGGTTAGAGTCTAAAAACTAAAATGCCCCTCAAGTTCTAGGACTTGGAATTACAAGTCCACCATACAAGGGCTAAATTTCACATCAGTTAATCAAGGTTAGACTTCAATTTTCCTCTTTCTAAAGTGAAAGCACATGTACCATCTGTGCCAGGTCCTAATGATGTAGGAAAGTCTAGGGAAAGGGATAAGACCTGATTTTCAACAAAATTGAACCAGAAAGTCAATGTTCTTGAAGAAATAGATAATGGTTAGCTATAATCTATCCTTGGGTTTAGGATTTTAGGGTTGATTAGGTTTTTAGGGCTTGATGCAATTGAATGGCCAAAATCAACAGTTTGCTGTAAGTTTTCTGGAAAAGAAAATCTGTGTCATGAAAGATCTAGGGAAGATAAAAGTATTTTTTTGATCAAAGAAGGCAAAGAACCCTAAAATAAAAAATGAAAGAATAAAAGTGTAAAAAGGAAGAGGGATGATAATACTAGACTCACTCCGCAACCTAGGAATCACACCTAATTTTGCAATCCTCACTTGTTATAGTTTAATTAGATTTGATTTTAATTATCAAGTTCTCATATTTTCTTTTATTTCTGGTTAGTTTTAGATCAGTGGATATTGAAAATTAAGGGCTGAAATTAAGGATAGCTTTATGAACCAAGTTATTATAACAATACTGTTTGCAGCATTATTTAAGCTATAGCAACCATGAATAGTAATCATGCGTGATGACAGTAATTTTAGGATTATAAAAGATTGTTAGGGTCTTTTTCTCTTATAAGCTTCGGACTGAGAGTGATGTAATCAGTTTTTATGCAATGAATGGAATATCAGTTTTTTTTTTTTACTTTCTTATGGTGTGATGCCATAGGACAAGCATGTGGCTTGCAACGCTAAGTGTGAATCATACGTTGCTGAATGAGTATCGTATCATCATCCCTCTTCCTTTTTCTATTTTTCTTCTTTCATTCTTTTTTGCGTAACTATCTGCCTTTCTTCTAATATTCTTTAATAAATACCATACTTTCGTCTTCTCTAAATCCTTCATGACACATATATTCAACTTTTTCCCCAGACAAATACCGGCAAATTCTTGACTTTGGCTATTCAATGTAAAGCCCTAGAAAACCCAATCAAGCCCTAAAATCCTAAAACCTATGACTCAATCATTGTCTATTTTCTTCACAAATTTATCTTTCTACTTAACTTTTATTAAAAAGTCAGGTCATTAACGAAATTCCCCTCCTCTTCTTCTAGATCTCCACTCCCCCTCTACTCCATCCAACTTCCCAGTCTAGAGGTATTGCTTGAAGTGCCATTTCTGAAAATTATTCTAATGCTTTGGACTCATATCCCAAAGTACTCATGTCATGTCAAGTCAACATGGGTAGATCGGTTATATTACTAAGTCCAAGCATCATAGCCTCAGAGTTCAGCCAAGTGCTACACTCCAAGGTTTCCCATAACTAGATATGGTAGATATATATTGATTGGAATTTTGATTTTCTGCAAGGATTTCTGTTAGATTCCTAACAAGATTGACCTAAGCATTTGACAGTTTAAGCACATAGTTACAGTTAAGGTTGGCTACAACCGTTTTGAGAAACATCTTGGTCCAATTCTTCACATCATGTAGATGAGCCGAAGACATGGAGCTGTTGGCCAAATAATAGGAGCAAACCTTCTCGATGGCTGCATAGAAATCCTAATGAGCTTTGAAGAAAGATTTTTCTTCCAAGAATTATCATGCCGATGGGGGGTTATCCGACATTCTGATGGCAGCTGACGAGTCAGAGGAGGTTAGACGGATAAAGGGGAAGGTGGTAATGTCGGCAATAGCTGAGGTGCTAAAGCAGTCCCCGACACCTGAACCCAGTTCAAATCAGAAATACAATTTTATTTCAGCTTAAATTTGAATGTATCTCCAACTGTTTCTAATCTGCTGGTGTATGACGTACCTAAACTCTTAGGCTCTTTCTTTGGAGATGCAAGGGCTCTAGAAAGTGAGGATCCCCAAAGAGGCTCTTTACAGCTATGGGATAATCCTTGTTTATATGGAGGTCAAAACTTTAATGCTTCTGTTGAGAGAGATAGGACCATAGAGGTTTTACTTTCTCCTAGTGGATATCATGCTAAAAGAGTGCATCACATAACACAATTTTCCTTTCACAGCAAAAGAAAAGGAACTCTAGCTCAAATGTTGGTAGTAAGCTGGAAACTGCCTTGGTGTCCATGGCCGGCAAGGGCCCCACCCCTGTGGACCTCAATAGTTCAGATCCCATTCAGGTTAATCCTATTGCAGCTTGACCAGCTCCAGAGGTTCAGGTTTCTAAGAACATGTGGTGCTAAAGTTAATGGAGTTTCAGTTAAGGACAACATATGGCTCAAAGACAAGGCTGAGGCAACAAACTTAGGAAGCGCTGGACACCATAGAGAAGATTTGCATGCTATTATGGAGAATGGGGTTGAGAACGTGTCTGATGGTGACTTAAAAGAAGGAAGGTCAAGAAGGAATTCAGAACCGTAGGGAAGAAATGTGGACTCTTGATAATTGAAGAATTTATTGAAGGTGCATTGGATAAGCTCAAAGACTTGGAACAAGAATGAGCCAAGCAAGAAGTATGCAACACAAGATAGTGGCAACATCATCATTCATTGAGCCGAAGTTAGTGGAGACTTCGGTTTGACATGTTGGGTGGGTGTAGTGATAGAAGCAGGGTGTCTAAGCAATAGTTATGCTTCTTCTGGGATTTGCTTTGTTGGGTTTTCTATTTTTGTATCCTTGCTGACAGTAATTTTAGAAAGTCTACATTTGTGGTAGGAGTTTGGTGTATTGTTAGCTGTAAACTAGATAGGAAAAATGGGCAAAGCAATCTTGTATGGAGTAGGATGGTTTGTGCATCATGGAAAGACCTGTGTGGTTGAAGTCCTTGGTGCAATCTGTGTTGGTTTAGAAGATCTTTGTTTGAAAATCAGTAGATTCCACAAGAAGGTGATAGGGCTCTAGGTTGATTGGAGAAACAGTCAAGTTAAGAAAAAACGGTGTAAAGGATGAGTACAGTGGTAGTAGGTATCTTTCAGGGCATTTGGATGGAAAGTAATGCAAGAGTGTTCAGTAGGAAGAAGAACAGCCTCAGGGACATCAGCAAGACTAAGACGTAATTAAAGGAAGGTTTTGAGCATACAGTTCAAAGGAAAAATCACATACTAGGGGACTGTTAAGAATGTTGGGTCATCTTAGATGCTAATCCTGTTTTGAATGTAACTTGATCCTTTAGGATCTTTTATATGAGTATATTTTCTTACCTTATCTAAAATGGAACTATTTGGAATTCTTGTCAGTTTCCAGAATTTGGCTATGAATAAAATAATGGACTGGAGTGACTGTGTTTGGAATTTATGATTTACATTGGTGCAAATCCGATCACCCAGATTTGACAAACATGGGAAACAAGGCTGGAAACTCATTTGGTTACCCATTTTACTTTTTTGATCTTTTTAAAAGCATTTTCCAAAATTTTTGAAAAAGCAAAAGCTCCAAGGATTAGCTTTCACTTTTTTCGAAAATGAAACTATCTATAGCCATCACCACCACCTATGGTGCCACCACTCCATTGGCCATTGGAGCCGCCACTCGCTGGCTGCCCGCCGCCACCACCACCAATGCCACAAGCCATGACTACTAAACAAGTTGTGGTTTCGGTTTTCAAGAAAAAATAGAAACAGATTTTGGTTTTCATGAAAATTGAAAAGTAGAAATGATGCCAAATGGAACCTTAGCATCCAATTTTTCTCTTCAAAAAATTTTGCACTTCAACCTACTGAAGCATCCAAATGACATCAAAAAAAAATTAACTACGTGAGAAGGTTTCATATCTTTGGAGTTAGGCCTCATATACCCTGACTCCAAGTATTTGCATTTTTAGATGCGGTATAAAAATCCCAAGTGAACATGCATATACTACTAACCACATGGAAATGTTGCCCCATAATACCAAATATTAGTTCTAAAGATGGACAAATACTAAGTTTTTTGCACAGAAATCATAGTAAGTGATTAAGTGTAGTCCTATAAAGCTTTCTTTTCTTCATCTTACGGAATATTAACGGTGCATTAAAATAGCTTTCTCAAGTTAAACAAGAAATAAGGTGAAACTTCTAGAAGTATCCATTTGGATTCGAGTCTCTATTAAGGCCCAATGGTGATAGAACAGCCCACATCAACATCTCAATTGGTGACCGATATAGCGTATCCCACGTAGTTAGCTCATTATCTTGGATATGGAGGAGGATTCAAACCCATGAATGATATTGGAAAGCACCACATTATAGCAATGCATATCAAAGAAGCTTCCCTAGCAATGCATAGTGTTGTGGATCACAAATAATGTCATGGCCTCCTTAAAGATTGAAAAGATACTATACAATATACGTACTTATTTACAGATTTTGATGTTGAGCATTGAAGGGTTATTATTAGGAAGCAAACAGATCTATAGAAAACTGTAGCCACTGCTTCCTGGAACATTAGTTCCATCTCAGAGGTTATGGAACAGCAACCCTTAGTTGCATAGCAGCAAACAAAGTGAAGGCTGATAGGAGAGAAGAGACAACACTTAGCTACATAGCAGCAAAAAAATGGAGGCTGGTAGGAGAAAAGGGATGTGAATTTGGTGCCCAAGATAGGGTGGGTTTCTTAAAGGCGTCGGGTTGGGGGAAGGGAGGGATATTGATCAACATTTCTCTTTAAGTAGTAAATCACATTGTCAACATTGATAACAGACAGAGAAAGAAAGAGAGGGAGGGGGGGAGTGGAATTGCCATGGGGAGCAGGTGCATCCTTTTTCTAAAAATAATCTAAAATAACCTCATACATATAGTTGTAGTATCCATATTTGCATAACTAACATGTCTTTATGAGTGCATGTAGATACATATGTACATCTATGCTTCACGCAAACATGCACATATGCACCAGCATGAGGAGCTGTATTGAGTCTGTCAATGTATGCACGTATCAATATAAGTGGATGGCAGGATGGAGCGCATCGAAATGAATTGGTTAATAAAAATAATATCTATGTTTACTCAATAAAGTTAGAAATGAATCATATATTTCTGATAATTATGCACTCTTTAAACATGTGTTTCTGTTTGGCTATTTACCATATCTATCGATCACAAATATACAAGTTAGAGATAACAAAAATGATGGCATAGTTCAGCATAACATACTAGAAAAATCAAACATTGAAATGTACAATATAAAACTAATCACATAATTGAAATAAAAATAAATAAATACGTCACTAAAAGTATTATATTTATGATATGTCAATATAACATATAGAAATATTCCTATTTGTATCCAAACATTCAAATATCTTATCCAAATTGGAATTGTACATCAATATATATATATATATATAGGCACACACACACAAAAGCAAAATAACCCCGCGATGGGGAGTAGTAAAAAAACAAATACAAAGAAATATTAAAGAAAATAAAAAAGAATTAGATTTTAAATTTTTAAATCTAAATTATTGAATAGGGATAATATCTTCTAACAAGAGAAAAAAATGGCTTCAATTGGATTTTGAAGCAACTGAATCATGTGATTATTTCAACCTATGAAATAAGATATCATTATTACTGTTACGGGGGAACTAAGCCGCCATGCTCCACGTGACCGGCACGCGCGCCCATGAAGACTACGGCTGTACTTTGACCCAGCAATCCGACCCCGAGTCGGACATCTTCGGCTTCGCAGCCCGACCCCGAGTCGGCTGCCCCTTAATCTAGCAATCCGACCCCAAGTCGGATATTCTCAGCACCGCAGCCCGACCCCGGGTCGGCTGCCCCCTGATCCAGCACTCCGACCCCGAGTCGGAGATCTCTTGATAACGACAGGCTGCTTCCCAGAGGCACGCCGAGGCCTCCTGCTCCACTACTCCCTGCAACGGCTGTATCCGATGCTGTTCCACGATCTCCTGTATCAGCCGTACAAAGCGGAACTCCACTACGCCCTGTCATGGCCGTACCCAGCGCTGCTCCACGACGCCCTGTAACGGCCATGTCAGTGGCCACTCCATCGCGCCCACGATGACAAACCCCCCTGAGAGACCCCCCAGCCAGGTATATATGCGGCTGGGGGGAGAAGGGGGGGTAAGCAATATCTTCCAGAGCACTCTCTTGCTTGCTATTATCATCTCTCCTCCTCCTCCAATCTCCTCTGACTTGATCGTCGGAGGGCCCCCACTACCCCAGTGGTGGTGCGAGGCTTGCTTGCAGGTTTTCCGGTGGAAGGTGGAGCACAATCAACATCGACCAAGGCAGCTCAGACGGAATCTCGTTCACACCGCTGTGCCAATCGTTCTCGGTTTGGACCACCAGCAACAGTTGGCGCTAGAGGAAGGGCCTGATCTCAGAGCGATCGTAATGGCACGGCGAGGTGGTCGTGGAGCTTCCAATGCCTCCGGTCGCGGGGCCTCTCGCGCCTCCGGCCGGGAGGCCGCTGCGTCTCCAACACATTCTCAGCAACACTCCACCGTTCCACCCCCGATTCAGATGGTCGAAGCCGCTCAGTTCGACCAGTTAGCCCAGCAGGTCCGCACCCTCGCGGAGGCGGTGCAGAACCTGCAGGGTGTGATGTCTCGGGCGCCGCAGCGGGCCCAGGAGCCGCTGCTCCCTGAGCGCTCACCTGTCCTCCTTAACCCGCGCTCCTTCCTCTCCCATGGGGAGGAGCGCCGGCGCGAGGAAGATTCTCAAGCACGGTCCATTCTGCCGGGACCGTCCCATCGAAGCTGCGCGGGGTACAAGAGGCGGGCCCGGGCGCGTTCCCAGACCCCCCAGTCCTCAAGGAACCCGCGCTCCAGTCGGTCCCCCTCTCGGTGCTCCTTGTCTCCCACCCATCGGTCGCGCTCCCTGGACCGGCGGGTGGACGATCTCCACCGACAACTCCAGGTCCTGAAGGGCCACTCTAAAGATCCCTTCGCCGACTTGGAGATCTCCTCCCAACCGGCGCTTGCCTCGAGGATCCTGCGGACCCCAAATCCGCCGGGATTCAAAATGCCGGCGATCGAGCCCTATGACGGGGCGGCGGACCCGCGGGATCACGTGGAGAGTTTCAGGACTCTTATGCTCCTCCATGGAGCATCAGATCCTCTCCTCTGCAAGGCCTTCCCGGTGACCCTCCGTGGCCCAGCCAGGGCGTGGTTCGCCGGCCTGGAGGCTGACTCTATCCAGTCCTTTGACCAGTTCACTCGCCTCTTCATCAGCCATTTCGCCGTCAGTAGCCGGCGGCGATTGGTTTCCGACTCCCTCTTTGATGTCCGGCAAAACGAGGAAGAAAGCCTGCGGGATTACCTTACCCGCTTCAACAAGGCTACATTGGAGGTCCGGAACCTGAGCCAGGAGGTGGCTCTCTCAGCCCTGAAGCGTGGCTTCCGGAAGGGCAGACTCACCTTCTCCCTGGACAAACGCCTGCCGCGGAGCTTCCCGGAGCTGTTGTCTCGGGCGAACCAGTATGCAGACGCCGAGGAGGCAGCCGCCCACCGGAACAAGGAGGCCGCCGAGGCCCCTCTAAAGCTCGGAAAGAAAAGGCGAAAAGAGGCACCCCAGAGGAGGAGCCCGACGCCTCAACATCGGCGCAGAAGCCCGTCACCGGCGAGGAACCACGGCGCCCCACGCCCTCGTTCTCCGCACCGACGCTTCAACCGGTACACCCCACTCCTGGCCCCCCGGGCCCAGATCCTTATGGAGGTCAAGGGGCGGGAGAACCTCCCGGTCCCGAGGCAGATGAAGAAAATCCCTGGGAGGAGGCCCTCTCGAGCGTACTGTGAGTACCACCGAGACCACGGCCACGACACCGAAGACTGCTTCCAGCTTCGGGACGAGATCGAGGCTCTCATCCGCCGAGGGCGTCTCGGTCGATATGTAAACGACCGACGTCCCCCCGCAGACCCGCGTCCGGCCGACCCGGCCCCTCAGGAGCCTCGGGAGCAGAATCGACCCGTCGCGGGCGTGATCCACACCATCACTGGGGGCTGCTCTCGGCCCGTGAGGAACGCAGGGGGCTCGGTGGAAGCATCAGGGGTGGCCGTCGCGAAGAGGCAGCGGGTCGGAAATGTAATCACTTTTTGTGATGAGGATGTAAAGGGGGTTCAGACCCCCCATGATGATGCCATGGTGATCTCCCTCACTATGGCGAACTATGATGTAAGGCGTGTTCTTGTGGATAGTGGAAGCTCAGCTGATATTTTGTTTTACGAGGCCTTCCAAAAGATGAGCTTGTCCCGACAAGTGTTGCACAAAACATCCACCCCCCTCATAGGATTCACTGGAGACGCTATCTCGGCCGAAGGTGTCGTTGAGCTGCCTGTGACTGCGGGCGTTGCACCCGCAGAAGCCACGGTGCGGCTCGGGTTCTTGGTCGTCCGTGTTCCCTCGGCCTACAACGCTATCCTCGGACGACCCGGACTGAACGCCCTTCGCGCGGTAGTCTCTACATACCATTTGCTAATGCGGTTCCCCACGGCGGCCGGGATTGGAGAGGTCCGAGGTGACCAACCGACCGCACGGCAATGTTTCCTAGCAACTCTCAAAGGGAAGAAGCCCGTGGAGGCCCTAAGCGTCGAGTCCCTTGACGCCAGAGACGAGGTGGCTTTGCGGCACGGGGAGCCGGCCGAGGGTGTGATCGAAGTTTCCCTTAAAGAGGGTCGCCCGGACCGTACGGTCCGGGTCGGTGCCAACCTCGACTCGGAAGCTCGGCTCAGGTTAGTGGAATTCCTCCGAGCCAATGCTGATGTATTTGCCTGGTCGGCGCCCGATGTACCTGGGATCGACCCGGAGGTCATTTCTCACGCCCTCAACGTCGACCCAACCCACCGACCAGTAAAGCAGAAGAAGAGACACTGTGCCCCGGATCGGATCCGAGTGGTCGACCAGGAGGTAGACAAGCTCTTGGAGGCAGGATTCATAAGGGAGGTCAGCTACCCCGAATGGCTGGCAAATGTCGTACTTGTCCGGAAGGCGAGCGGGAAGTGGAGGATGTGCGTCGACTACACCGACCTGAACAAGGCGTGCCCCAAGGATAGCTTTCCGCTTCCACGGATAGATCAACTGGTCGACGCGACTTCCGGATATCAGCTGTTGTCTTTCATGGACGCCTTCTCCGGCTACAACCAAATAATGATGGCTCCACAGGACGAGGAGAAAACTGCCTTTATAACAGACCGGGGGCTGTACTGTTACAAGGTAATGCCCTTTGGTCTGAAGAATGCAGGCGCCACTTACCAGCGCCTCGTCAACAAAATCTTCAAAGGGCAAATCGGCCGGAACATGGAGGTGTACGTGGACGATATGCTGGTGAAGAGCCGCCATGCAGACCAGCACATCGCGGATCTGGAGGAGACTTTTGCCACCCTGCGGAAGTTTCGCATGAAGCTGAACCCAGCGAAGTGCGCCTTTGGCGCTTCGGCCGGGAGGTTCCTCGGTTTCATTGTCAACCAGCGGGGGATCGAAGCCAACCCTGACAAAATCAAGGCTATCCAAGATATGTCCCCTCCGACCAAAGTGAAGGAGGTTCAGGAGCTCGCTGGAAGGGTCGCCGCGCTCGGACGATTTGTGGCAAAATCGGCCGAACGCTGCCAACCGTTCTTCAAGGTGTTGAAGCGCCCGAAAGACTTCCTTTGGACGGCCGAATGTCAAGTGGCATTCGACCAACTCAAGGAGTACTTGGCGTCTCCTCCCCTGCTGTCCAAGCCGCAAGAGGGGGAGATGCTCTACCTCTATCTGGCGGTCTCCCCAACCGCAGTCAGCGCAGTACTGGTTCGAGAAGAGGCAAAGCTCCAGAAGCCTGTGTACTACATCAGCCGGGTCCTACGGGATGCCGAGACGCGGTATACGAAGGCGGAAAAGATCGCCTTCGCGCTGCTGACCGCGACCAGGAGGCTTCGCCCCTATTTCCAGGCCCATTCTGTCACCCTCTTGACCGACCAACCGCTGCGGCAGATCCTCAGCAATCCTGAGAATGCAGGACGGCTGGTGAAGTGGGCAGTAGAACTTGGTGAGTTCGACATCCGCTACCAGCCCCGACCCGCTATCAAGGCCCAGGTGCTCGCGGACTTCCTCGCTGAGTGCACTGTGCAGGAGGCGGAACCTAGGCCGCCGGAAACACCCAGCCTCGACCTCCCAATCTGGACGCTTCACATTGATGGGTCGTCGAACCCCGAAGGTGGAGGGGCCGGGCTGGTCCTTACCAGTCCCGATGGAGTGATAGCCGAGTATGCCTTGAGGTTCGGATTTCCAGTGACCAACAACGAGGCGGAATACGAGGCCCTAGTCACAGGACTCAAACTCACCAAGGAGCTCGGCATCCGGCGTTTGAAGGTCTTCACCGACTCCCAGCTGGTGGTCGGGCAGGTCCGAGGGGAGTTCGAGGCTCGGAGCCCGACCATGCAGAGCTACGTCTGGAAGGTGCAAGCACTCATTCCCGACCTCGGCAGTGTTGACATTCAGCAGGTCCCAAGAAGCGAAAATGCCAGGGCCGACAGGCTGTCCCGCTTGGTGGGCGCAGACGCGCACAACTTGTCGAGGGCGATCTACCTGGAGACCCTGGATGCCCCGAGCATCGGCGAGGCCGGAGCGGTGATGGCGATTGATCCGGAGCCATCTTGGATGGACCCGCTCGTCGCCTACCTCGCCGAAGGGATCCTCCCAGAGGACGAAGATCAAGCTCGGCGACTCGTCATGAAGTCCGCCCACTACGTACTCTATGAAGGGAGGCTGTATCGGACCTCGTTCACCGCCCCCCTCTTAAGGTGCCTCCGCCCCTCGGAAGCGGCCTACGCCCTCAGCGAAGTCCACGAAGGCATCTGCGGATCGCACCTGGGGGCTAGGTCCTTGGCGCATAAGATCATGAGGCAAGGCTATTATTGGCCTACCTTGTTGGAGGACTCAAAGGATCATGTGCGGAAATGCGACGCCTGCCAGCGCCACGCCAACGTCCAGAGAGTCCCTTCTGTCCCCTTGGCACCAATCACGGCACCCTGGCCCTTCGCCCAGTGGGGAATGGATATCCTTGGACCATTCCCCGTTGCTTCAGCTCAGCGGAAATTTTTGATCGTTGCAATCGACTACTTCACCAAGTGGGTGGAGGCGGAGCCACTGGCCACTATCACGGAGGCACAAGTCCGGAAGTTCGTGAAGAAGAACATTATTGTCCGATTTGGGGTACCTCGGGTCCTCATCTCGGATAATGGGCGACAGTTCGACAACAAGCATTTCCGTGACTTCTGCGAGGAGTTCGGGATCGAGCATCGGTTCACATCTGTGTCGCATCCCCAAACCAACGGCGAGGCCGAGGTCACAAATCGGACAATCCTCCAAGGAATCAAAGCGCGAATCGGTCGGACGGGGCAAGCTTGGGTCGAAGAACTCGAGAATGTCCTTTGAGCGTATCGGACCACGCATCGGACCCCTACCGGGGAGACGCCTTTCAGCCTAACCTATGGCACGGAAGCCGTTGTCCCCGTGGAGCTCGGACTCCCCTCACCTCGGGTGGCCGCGCACCGACCCGAGGCCAATTCGGAACAACTCCGAGGGAACCTGGATCTCTTGGAAGAAGCGAGGGAAATGGCGCAGGTTCGGATGGCGATGTATCAGCGGAGGGTGGCCCGATATTACAACTCCAAGGTCCGACCGAAGCTTTTCAGAATCGGAGATCTGGTGCTAAGGCGAGCTAAAGCATCTCGACCTGCGGAAGGTGGGAAGCTAGCGCCAAATTGGGAAGGCCCATATAAGGTTCGCTGGGTAAACCGACCTGGCTCCTACCAGTTGGAGGCCCTAGATGGTCGAGAAATTCTAAGGAGCTGGAATTCCGCTAACCTGCGGATGTATTACCAGTAGAACGACGATGCCAGAAAGACAGTTCAAAAATGTATAACATTTTGCATTTCAATAATTTCTGGTTACAACGGCGTGCTCGTGTGATTACAAGGAATTCCCAGAGGGGAATTAGGGTGTAAAGAAAGTAAAGAAGAGGTGGAGACTCCGAGGAGCTGAAGATCTGGGATCCCGAAACCTCCATCTGAAGCGGTTGCAATCCCGTCGGAAGTGGGTGCTTCCAACCGGAGGCGCCATCGGCGTCTCACGAAAGAGACGAAGAGCCGGCGCGGATGAAGAAGAAGTGGACGAAGGAGAAGTCCACACTGCCTCCAACAGGAGGCGCCATCCACGCCCCACGAAGAGGATGAGGAGCCGCCGCAGGAGAAGCCGCCGCTGCCCCCAGGGGAACGCCGCCTCCAAAGGATATTCCGATCCTCCCCAGTGTCAGAGGAGAGAAGGAATACGAGGGAGAAGAGCATATGGAGGCGCGGTCCCGGATCGAGCGTCTGGTGCAGAGCTCAATCGGAAGGCTGAACTTCAAGGAGGGGAGATGTGATCCCGGATGAAACGCCTAGAGCGGAGTTCCGCCGGGGAGACCCTCCTTGCTGATCCCAGATGAAACGGCTAGTTGGCTGAAG
Source organism: Phoenix dactylifera (assembly GCF_009389715.1). Classification (NCBI taxonomy): domain Eukaryota; kingdom Viridiplantae; phylum Streptophyta; class Magnoliopsida; order Arecales; family Arecaceae; genus Phoenix; species Phoenix dactylifera. The sequence continues at coordinate 68,292 of NW_024068185.1, forward strand.
TCGCGAGGGGCGCGCCTCCCGTTCCTTCGGCAGGAGTCTCTCAGCCATGCGCCAGAGAGAAGGTCCACGATCCATGGCAACTTGAACAGCTCCGGCTTGGCAAACTCCATCGCACCTGCACCTGTATTTATAGCCAAACTGCAACCCCCCGGTCGTTCCGATGCGGGTGGCTCCCATAAATGCGGACGCATTGAATCCGGAGCCGTTCTGGCTCTCGAGGCGTATCTTCCCGCGATTTCCTAAGTGTCATTCTCCTTAATCGCATTCTTTGTGCAGGACACTCCGGGTGGCACGTACCCCTAGGTCCACATATCTCCGCTCGCGCCCAGGCCGCATCCGCCTCGAAGAACGCGCGCATCGCGGCCGCTTAACTGACACTCCTCGCAAGCAGCAACTGGCGATCCGATTTTCCAGGTAACGCATCAATTAGCGTTTAATGCCCTTCTGGTGTTCCCCAGGCAACGCTTGGAGAAGAGGAGAAACACGATCGCAGCTGGCCACGGAGAAACCCCGTCGGGCTGCAAGCGACAGGCGCATGGCCAACGAGCGGAATTTCCCGAGGCACGGCCCTCGGATGCCAGGCTAACCCGATGATCATCCCGGGAGCAGACTAGCCTGAAGCCCCGACCGGTCGCCTTGGCTTGCGCCAGCCTTGGCCGACCAACGAGCGGAATCTCCCGAGGCTCGGCCCTCGGATGCCAGGCTAACCCGATGATCATCCCGGGAGCAGACTAGCCTGAAGCCCCGACCGGTCGCCTTGGCTTGCGCCAGCCTTGGCCGACCAACGAGCGGAATCTCCCGAGGCTCGGCCCTCGGATGCCAGGCTAACCCGATGATCATCCCGGGAGCAGACTAGCCTGAAGCCCCGACCGGTCGCCTTGGCTTGCGCCAGCCTTGGCCGACCAACGAGCGGAATCTCCCGAGGCCCGGCCCTCGGATGCCAGGCTAACCCGATGATCATCCCGGGAGCAGACTAGCCTGAAGCCCCGACCGGTCGCCTTGGCTTGCGCCAGCCTTGGCCGACCAACGAGCGGAATCTCCCGAGGCTCGGCCCTCGGATGCCAGGCTAACCCGATGACCATCCCGGGACCAGACTAGCCTGAAGCCCCGACCGGTCGCCTCGGCTTGCGCCAGCCTTGGCCGACCAACGAGCGGAAGAATTTCCTGAGGCCTAACCCTCGGATGCCTGGCTTAGCGCCGGAAGAATTTCCTGAGGCCTAACCCTCGGATGCCTGGCTTAGCGCCGGAAGAATTTTCTGAGGCCTAACCCTCGGATGCCTGGCTTAGTGCCGGAAGAATTTTCTGAGGCCTAACCCTCGGATGCCTGGCTTAGCGCCGGAAGAATTTCCTGAGGCCTAACCCTCGGACGCCTGGCTTAGTGCCGGAAGAATTTTCTGAGGCCTAACCCTCGGATGCCTGGCTTAGGGCCGGAAGAACTTCGAGAGTCAGGAGTCGGCAAGACGCTGCCAAGAGTTAAAAAAAAAAAAAAAAGAGGAGGACGAAAGCGAGATGAAGAAACATTCGACCTGTATTAATTTTCATTGTTTCAGGGCCAAGGCCCATACAATTTGGCAAAACGCCGACATACAAAAAAAAGAGGACAACGAAAGGTACAAGAGGTCAGCTTGGAGGAACCCCCGGGTCGGGAGCGTCGGGCTCGTCCGCAGGGGGTAGGGAGGCGGTAGGAGAATCAGCAGGCGATGGCGCCGGAGAGGAGTCGAGAAGGGAAATCCCACTCAGGTCAACTTCGGGGTACTTAGCCGACATCCTTGCCAGGCCCTCCTCGAAGCCTAAGATGAAGGATTCGGACCCCGCGTCCGACGCGTCACGGACGAACTCGTCAGACTGACGATAGGCCCGTACCGCCTCCGACATATCACGGGTGAACTCGGCGGACTGACGATAAGCCTGTACCGCCTGGCGCCCGATCTCCGCTCTCTTCTCGGCCAGCGCCGCCTCTGCTCGCTCCGTAATCTGAGCCTTAGCCTCCAAGACCTTCGCCACAATCCGGTCTTCAGCCTCGGAGGAGACCCTCAGCAGATTAGCCTGAGCCTCCTTATGCTTCGCCTCGGCAGCAGTGCGAGCGGCCTCAGCTTCCTCCAGGCGCGAACGGAGCTCTTGGTCGTTCGCGCGGGACCTCTCCAAGGCTGACTCCAATTCGCCCAGTTTGGCTTCAAGAGACCGGGTTCGGTTGCGGACGCTGTCGGCAGACCGCTGAGCCTTCTCCCACCTCTCTCGATAGTCCGCGACCTTCCGGGACTGCTTTTCAGCTCGTTCCTCCGCCTTCTTAACCCTGCTTTCGAGGCCCGAGGCGACTTTGAGTTGCTCCCGAGCTTCCAACAGTTGCTTCTCGAGGGCGGCGAAGCCGAGTGCCCGCTCTTCGGCCTCCCGGAGCCTCGCCTCGAGGTCCCCGGTCGTCCTGCCCGCCACAGCCTGGCCTCCCTCTTCCACTGCTTTCAGTCGGTCCTCGGCCTTCGCCAGAAGCCCCGCCTGTTCCTTGTAGCACTCCTCTAGACGGATCATGTACTGGGCGAGCTAAGAGATAGGAAAAGTGAGGGCGTCAGGCGGAGAACAACAGAGCTAATAAATGGTGAAAAGCGGCCAGAAGAACACTCACCGACATGAGACAGACACAGTTGGCAGCCCCGACGTCAGAGACCCCCAACTCCCGGACCCGCCGACGGTCCTTCTCCAGCAGCACTGTTTCGATGAGGTTTCGGGCGCCATCGGTAGTGAAGGCCGACCCCGATTTCTCTCCGGAGCCGGATGGTGGTTCTGCAGCCTTACCCTTATCCATCGCCTGGGGAAGAGTCCTGCTGATTGTGCTCGGGGCGGGGGTCACTCCAGGAATTGATAGGGCCCCGCTCGGCCGGGGCCTCGGCGCGTCCCTCCCCGAATCATCAGGAGCCGGCTGAGTCGAAGGCCGGGCCGGGGACCGATCACGTCCGACCCGTCCGTCTCGAGCGGGCTCGGATGATACCTCCGGAATAGCGGCAGTCTCACCACCGGAGGGCTGATACAGCGTCAGCTGCCGGTCCGTGCCCACGGCGTCTCCCTGATCGGTGGGCCCGGACTCGTCGGTCGGCGTCGGAGGCACCTCCTTGCGGGACTTCTTCGCCAGCGGGGCCCCGCTCGGAGGAGCTCGTTTCCTCCTCCGGACCGCTTCCAGTAGGGACGACCTACCAACAGCCGGTCCCTTGTCCGACCGCATGACGTCGTCAATCTTTGCAACAAGAACGAGATGGTCGAGGGCTGAGAAACCGAAGGAAAGAACGAGACGAAAGAGGAGAAAAGAGTCAAAAAAGAAATGGTGGCGGGCTCACGGTCGGTGGGGACCGAGCTCAGACCGACATTCACCAAGGTATCCTCGGAAATAAGGCGAGCCACCGGGGGGAGCTGGCCCTCGGCAACCAACCCCTTCAAGGCGGCCAAGCCATCGGATTCCTCCCTCGACAGTCTCGATAGGCCGATCGGGGACTTCATCGGCGTCTCCCAGGTCGCCCTGATTTCCCAAGAGGGATCTACATCGATGAAGAAGAAACGCTCCTTCCAGCCGTGAATGGAGGAAGGAGCCTCTTTGACGAGGCCGCACCCTCGCCGCGCCGCAAAGCACCACCACCCTTTGTCCTGGGGGTGGCCACTCAGGCTGTAGAACTCCCAAAAAACATTCAGAGTGGCGGGAATCTCGTGCATGCGGCAGAGAACCTGGAAGACCGTCAGGGCACGCCACGAGTTCGGCACCAGCTGCGTCGGCGCAACTCTTAAACCCCGGAGTACCTGCACGACTAAGTCCGAAGGGGGAAAGCGGAATCCGGCCTGGAGAATGCCCTCATTGATGGCGATCTTCCCTGGAGGAGGATGGGACATCCTCTCCTCAGGCCCCGGGAGCGTAACGTTGCAGGCCTCGGGAAGGTGGTACCGAGCCACGAGTTTGTCTAAGTCTTCGGCGACAGCTCCGACTTAATGTGGTCTGCCCTCACTTCGCCCATTCCTAATGGCCAATAAACCTACGGTCAGGACGGGGACAAGAAGGGGGGAAAGACCGGGACGACTGGGGTATACTAGTACAAAAGGAGAAAGTATGGAGAGCCCTAAGTAGAAAAATGGGGTAACTCACCGGAAGAGAAGGAAGAACGGCTCCGAGAGCGTCAAAGGAGAAGCAAGCGAACAGTCCGACGGCAACAACGGCAGCGCAAAGGGGAAACTCGAAAATGTCTGTAAAGAGGAAGACGGACGGGGGAGGGCCCCCGGTTAAATAGGCGGAAAGGCGGGTGATGCCTCGATGACGCCAGAGGACGCCTGGCCGCCGAAGGGTCGCTCGCGCCCCAAAGGCGAATCGACACCATTAAGGAAGGATGTCCGCCGAAATCCTCAGACTGCCAGATCAGCAACAACCGCCATACGCCATAAAGAAGGCGGGGGGCTTGAATCGCGCGCGCCTCTCCGAGGGATGGCGGCAATCTCGAAGCATCACTCCCTTCATCCGTTCCCCTTCTGGTTCCAGGCTCGGAAGTGGGGGGCTACTGTTACGGGGGAACTAAGCCGCCATGCACCACGTGACCGGCACGCGCGCCCATGAAGACTACGGCTGTACTTTGACCCAGCAATCCGACCCCGAGTCGGACATCTTCGGCTTCGCAGCCCGACCCCGAGTCGGCTGCCCCTTAATCTAGCAATCCGACCCCAAGTCGGATATCCTCAGCACCGCAGCCCGACCCCGGGTCGGCTGCCCCCTGATCCAGCACTCCGACCCCGAGTCGGAGATCTCTTGATAACGACAGGCTGCTTCCCAGAGGCACGCCGAGGCCTCCTGCTCCACTACTCCCTGCAACGGCTGTATCCGATGCTGTTCCACGATCTCCTGTATCAGCCGTACAAAGCGGAACTCCACTACGCCCTGTCATGGCCGTACCCAGCGCTGCTCCACGACGCTCTGTAACGGCCATGTCAGTGGCCACTCCATCGCGCCCACGATGACAAACCCCCCTGAGAGACCCCCCAGCCAGGTATATATGCGGCTGGGGGGAGAAGGGGGGGTAAGCAATATCTTCCAGAGCACTCTCTTGCTTGCTATTATCATCTCTCCTCCTCCTCCAATCTCCTCTGACTTGATCGTCGGAGGGCCCCCACTACCCCAGTGGTGGTGCGAGGCTTGCTTGCAGGTTTTCCGGTGGAAGGTGGAGCACAATCAACATCGACCAAGGCAGGTCAGACGGAATCCCGTTCACACCGCTGTGCCAATCGTTCTCGGTTTGGACCACCAGCAACAATTACAATTATATTAAGTCTGTGATTGAATGACCAATATTATAATATTATCATTTGATCCTCATTCCTAGAGGTCTACATGCCATTCTCATATCTCTCCAATGATAATATTTTCTGCATAAAATGAGAGAGAAAAGAAAAGAAACTTCCCATTCTAGTAGCAATTACAGAACTAGGTCTAAGCCCACCTTGATTTGCCACCTCCATAAATAACTAAAAACACCTATATCTTGGGACCAGTAACATAAAAGCATATACTAAAATAATTCTTAAAGAAACCAAGAGACCTCTAGCTACCTCCCATTGAGACCTCTCCTTGCATTTGATCTCAACCAACTTGAAGTTAGGCCCACAAATCTCTTCTTTAAGAAGTTTGGGCAACCTCTCTGGATGCCAACCTCCAAGCAATGAGCACATGGATGGCCTTGGCACCAAGTGGTGCATACTTCTTTCAACAATTCGGCTTATCGAATATTCAAGAGAGGGTTGTCTGCCATCCTCGCAGCTCAGGCATTTATCTATGCGTCTCTCATGGGCCCCTTTAGTCCCTTTATATAGCAAAGAAAACCAGCGAGATAGAGTCCCAAGCAAACTCCATCTGACAACATTACTCAATCTCAAGGATGCGTCCTATCATCATCCAACCCCCTATCTTGTCACTTCCCAAGTTAATCCAAGAACTCGAGGAAGGTAGAAAGAATCCAGCATGGGAAAGGGGTTGCTTGATGCTGCCTTGTTGGATGGTGCCTCTCTCACGGGCAGCTCCAGTCCCAAGGAAACTGGTGAGATAAAGTCCCAAGCAAACTTTCTCTAGTGACCTTGTCTTGATCTCAAGGCTGGGTCCTATCCCCATCTGACCCCGATCTCGTCACTTCGCAAGTTAATCCGAGAACTCAAGGAAGGCATGAGAAACGGGTTGTTTGATCGCCATCTTGTTGGATGGTGATAGGTTAAGATGGATGATGGGTCTTTGGAATGACGTGGCATAGGAGAATTTTTCAGATTTTCTTGGACATTTTTCTGAGTTTTGCAGAGGTAAGGTCTTTCTCTTTCCTAAATGTTTAATAGGTTTTATGTTAAAATAATTCTTTTAACATAATAAAGAAACCAAGAGACCTCTAGCTACCTCCCATGGAGACCTCTCCCACCTTGCTCTTGATCTCAAATAACTTGAAGTCAGACCCCTAAAGCTCTTCCTTAGAAGTTTGGGCCACCTCTTTGGACGCCAACCTCCAAGCGGTAGGCACATGGATGACCTCTGCACCAAACGACGAGCACTTCCTTCAGCACTTTGGTATGCTGGGAATTCGCAAGAGGGCTATCTGCTCTCCATGCATCCCAGGCATTTATCCATGACTTTTTTCACTGGCCCCTCTAGTCCCCTTATATTGAGAAGAAAACCAGCTAGATGGAGTCCACAATAAACTCTCTCCAACAACCTTATCTCGATCTCAAGGATGGGTCTAACCTCTATCTTGTCACTTTCCAAGTTCATCTAGGAACTCAAGTAAGGCAAGGAGAGTCCAACATGAGAAAGAGGTTGACTAATAATGCCTTATTTGATGGATCTTCTCTCACAGACCCTCTAGTCCCAGGGAAACCAGCGAGATAAAGTTCGAAACAAACTCTCTCCGGCAACCTTATATCAAACTCAAGGATGGATCCCATCCTCGTCCAACCCCTATCATCTCACTTCCCAAGTTAATCCGGGAACTCGAGGAAGGCAAGAAGAGTCTGGTATGAGAAAGGGGTTATTTGATCAATGTCTTGTTGGACGGTGATAGTCCTATACAAATAATGTGTTTCCGGAATGTCGTAGCATAGGGGATTTTTTCAGCTTTTCTTGGACTTTTCTTTTCTGAAATTTGGAGAGGTAAGGCCATTCACTTGCTTGACCGTTTAATAGGTATAGAGATATACATGTATATACATGCATGTATATATATATGTGTGTGTGTGTGTGTCTACACATGTATATATGTATATGTATGTACATGTATGCGTATTCATATTATGGCAATACAAGACATTAACTTTCATATTTGTATATCTACAGTTATATAAAGATAAAACATATTCATGTATATTTATATTTGTACCACTGCAGACTAATAATAGTGCACATGCAATAGTGCAAATGCAAATGCAGTGCAGACTAGTGGGAGAAAAAAACTAATTAAAACTTGTAGAAGCATAGCTTACAGATTTTTGGTATGATAATATTAAAAGATTTCCTGCCATATGTGCCAAGATTCCCTTAAATTACTGGAGTAAACTAAATACATATCTAGGAAAAATTGTGAGAATTTGAAAAGAAAAATCATTAAATTAATTCCTGCCATATGTATAAAGATTCTTGCTACTAACTTTTGAGACTAGAGCCAATTCAAAATAGATGCAAAGTATGAACAGACTCATAACAACATACAACAGACTATACCAACCCACAAAAACCAATCTTACAATGTAACAAAATCAAAAGAAAAAAAAAAGAAAACACATGTAAGGACAGACCATGGAAGAAGAAGAAGATCACCAAAAATATTCTTGAGGATAAGAGATTCACTATCAAGCCCAGAAAAAACAAAAGGAAAATGATCACCAAGCTCTCCTAATCTACAAACACAGCAAATAGTTCCTCGTTCTCATACTTTTTTTTGCCCATTTGCTTCCACTTTTCACATCCATCAGTCAAATGTTCATCCAAGATATCATGAACATATTATGATTATGATAGATCAATCAAGGTTGTCAAAAGACCTAGGCAGTCCAAGTCAATGGCCCCTCAAATACCTAGGTAGAACACTCAGGCATCTAAGCAGGCATCTAGAGTAAAAATCTCCAAAATTAATGAAATCAGTATATCATGTACCATCAAATGATCAGTAAACAACATATAGACATACATATGCATGCATGGACATATGTATTTATGTATGTATGTAATTTGCAGAAAACATTGTACTGATAAATGATAAGGCCATTAACTACCTAGACAATCCAATCAAATCTCTAGTTTGATTACTTAAGTTTTACATACTGAATAAACTTTTCATTGAACAATTTAAAGTATACACAGCTTCCTATCAACATTATCATGATTTTGCATCAACTGGTGTCTAACAAAACACAATATAAGTACCAAATCGTGTACCAAAAGAGCAAAAGATAGTCGCATAATTTAAAAAAAAATGAAAAGGTGTATACAATTGGTTATATAAATGAAAAAACACATAAAGACAGATATCTACAATGATCGTGTTAGAGCTATTAAAACATGTAAACACACTTGTCAACAAAAAACTTCTTCTTCTCTAGCCACTCAGCCGTTGCCCTCAGCCTCCTTCCCTTCCCCTTTCTCTCATCACACAATGGAGATGAAAGTTGAGGGGTGGTAGCAAAACTTTAACATTATAGTCGAGGGGAAATAATAGATGGTTGGTTGTAATCTTAAAGAGGAATTGTTTTAAAATGGTTCATTCTATACACTCAGCTATACTATCCAGTGCATGAGGCTCATTTCATTATGGGGTCTACGAAGGTAAGAAACTCTACCCACATGTGAGAAGAGTCTATTTTGTGTTTCGAACCCGTGATCTCTAAGTTACAATGAAGCAACTTTACCGTTGTGCTAAGGGTCGTCCTCATACACTCAGCTATACTGCACATACTCCAAATTAAGAAAGTTTTTTTTAGAGGAGTTGTTCTAAAACAATCGCTCTCTTATCTTATCTCTATTTGTGAAAGAGGATCTCCACCATAACTCTAATCCCGCAAGTTTAACATGCATCAAAAAGCATACTTTAACCTTATTTCTAGATCTACCACAGATCCATCTTTATATCTCCAACTCTTGTGCCACATCTAGTGCTCATGTGGCATGTTTTATTCACAACCTAATAACTGAAGCAGCAAAACCTTATTTAGTCTAAAAATGTTTGTGATCAAGTCATGGACCATTGTAAAATGATATAGGCAACTTAAAATGCTAGAATTGAAGTATAACCAAATTGAGGGATCCAAAAGTACAACCAAATTGTTCCTATGGCTCCTCCAAGAAACAAAAACTAACAAAGAAGTGGAGGAAGGAAAGTTAAACTATTCATAACCTATGCAGCGTCCTCAAAAGTACTGGAAATAAACAATTGAGTAACCAGATGTCCAATACTGATGACAAGAAGAAAATCAATTTTTGACCAAATAAAAGATTCCAACAAGACTTAAAGAGCATAACCAGCAGGGAAAACAAGAGCGTACTGAAACTTCTTCCCTACAAATAGATGATAAAGTCAATAATCTTCCAGTTTAATGGAGGCAATGCAGGTGAAACATCACTCAATTACATTAAAGACACATTGCATGCCAGGAATTATCCATAAGATCTTAAAATCAAATAGGAACTTCGCATTTACCTTGATGTCACTTCCTCGGAACAGAATATATTCATATACTTTGTCGCCTGGGGGAACCTGAGGACCGTCCTTCTTTCGTCCCTCAGTTCCATAGGACCTCACTGCAACCATGGGCAATGTAACTTACTAACTGACAAAAATTCCCAATAAAGAATAAGAATCTACATAACAATTCTCAAATTCTAATCAGTTATCATTAGTTTCGGACGATTTTTGCAGTCTGGAATAAGAAAGAAGAAAACCAGCAGTACTTTCATGCAACAAGAAAGGTTATCCACCCAAGACAATCCCAAGAATAAGAAAACACATTAGCTCCTCCACAATGCCAGAAAATATCAGATTTTTTGAGCAGAACATGCCGGGAATTTCACATCAAAGAGAACATAATTCGATCATATAATCCAAAAAAGGAAAAGAAAAAACCTCAAAAAACATCAAGAAAAATAAAAAAAGGAGTGATCCGCGGAGCGAGTCAAAAGAACACCGAACTGACCAACCAAATCCAAGACAAAGATTAACGACCTCAGAACGGAAACCCTCAGAAGACGGAAACCGAAAGGTCGGAACGGAGTCAGGTGGGAGGGGGTGTACCGTTGTGGAGGGCGATGGTGGACTCCTGGGGGTTGATGGAGACGAGGACGCCCTCGTAGCGGATCTCGGCTTTGGAGGTGAGGCTGATGAGGCTTCCGATGTACGAATCTGCCGCCGACGCGGACGAAGACGAAGACGGGGCGGAGCTCGTTCCCTCGGCGGCCGCCATTTCCGGGCACCGTTCGCTGCTTGGATCCTTGATCTCCTTCGTCGTCGTCGTCGTCGTCGTCAAGACCTAATCAGGGTTTCGTCTCGCTCTTCTCGTTCTTTCTTTTCTTTATCTTTCTTCTCTCTCAGAGCGCTGCACCCTCCCTCTTCTCCCTCTTTCTTTTTGCTTTCGTTTTTGTTCTTGCTTTTTGTTTTTTTATTGCGGAGAGTCTCCAACATTGATCACGTGCTCATCACGTGCCAACATCTCGTAGTATTTAAACATTAATAAAATCAAATTTCGATGTTCCCGGTACGCCGGTTGCCGGGACTAGTTCAAACTTATTGATGGAAACACATTTTCACATAGACCCCTGTAGAACATAAATATTGTATAAAAGTTGTCGTGCCGTGGGATTTTTTTTTTATATATATATCTTTAGTTCGTGGGATGTTATATGTAAAGATGGTTAATTGGCTACGTTAGGCTTGACTATTATATGAAACTGGATTTACGATACTACTTGAAACTTAAGCACGTTTTCTCATAACCCCTAATAGGACATAGATATAGAATGATACTTTATTTATTGTATTTATTCGTATAACATTAGAGGATACAGGTACAAATCTAAATAGAAGATCAAACATGAGGCCCAACTCGACAAAACCGGACAGGCACATTCATGGAAGTTCACGACTGCAGTTGTAAACCACACTTAAAGTTCATATCAGCATTATTTGTGATGAAGTTGGACTTTGAGGTTTGTGTTGTTCTAAGCAACTTGTAGACTGGCAATAGTTTTCATACATTGTTGTGCAAACTTTCACTGTAATTATGTACATTGGATCACGCAAGAAAGAATATATTTGTTGAATATTTTGTAGTGAAATCATGAATTGTGTTTGTATAATATTGTAAATTATGCATATTATGAGAAATGATGAATATTTTGTAAATGCAGGGATTATCTTAGAAATTTTAAATATTCAAAAAGAATACCTTAAATTGAATATAATGTATATATGTGTATTCTAACTCTTAGCTTAGCTATGTTATATGACCTAAACCATAGGGATTAATATGATACGTAACCTACATCGTAGGAATTAAATATGGTATGTGATTCACCCCACAAGAGTTAAAATAGAGTGTTACTTGCTGAGCTGTAAGTTAAATTATTTCACTTATCTCTTTTGAGATCCATGGATTGAAAACTAGCCTTGATAATAGCTTTTGGGGAGAACATATAAAAGTAAGGCCGACTCTGTAGTTAAGCTAGGCCTAGTTTTGATTAGCCTGTATATTAAAGTGTTATTTGAAAATTATGTATAAATAAGTTAAATACTAAAATCTTATATTTGTAAATCTAATGAAGTATTTTGTTTATAACTTTTGGTCGTATGTACCGATACATATGATATTTTATTTTAAGAGTTACTTATTTTGATAATCACTACTATCGGCATATGAATTATACTGTTAAATTCATTTACAAGTAGAAAACTTTGTACGCTTACAGTGTCGAGCCAACCCCTATAAGTATGTGGCGATTGTTATGCCCTAGAAGTATGAATTTTGGGTCAGAGGTGTGTGATAACTTGAAGAAGGACGACAAAGTGATAGAGTTAGCCTAAGTGGTCAAAGAATTTGAAGCATACGTAATTAATGGATCACAACGAGAAGGAGGTGCACATCTAGAAGTGCGAGTCAGAAGGGCCACGTCCATGGTCACGACCACTCTAATTGGAAGATTTGAGTGTTTTTGAGCAATAAAGGCTCTAACATTATCTCCTGTAGCACCGTGAAATTGGGTAATTCATTTCTTCTGAGACAACAATCAAGACCTCAAATCTCGGAGAGAGAGATCATCTATGACTATTCAATAGTAATAAGAGAGTCATGAACTAGTTTGAGATCTCGTAAATAGATCTAAATAGTATTGGCACCTTTCTTGATTGATTGAAACTGTAATTTCAAATACAATTCTTGTGCTTTGCAGGAATACAGCCTGTGTCATTTGACTGACAGAAGAAATAGATGAAAGTGGGTTTCGCTGGAGGAGGCACAAAGAAGGGAGAACTGGAGAGAATGGATGATGTGATGGTCGAGAGAAATAATGAAGCAGAGAGCATAAGTGTACTCGATATTGCAATGGATGGAGTCACATATGAGAGAATTGAATGCTAAATAGTAATTTTTATATGTTATCATGCTATATTTTGGGGCGACATTTCATAAGAGTAGACTTTGGAATTTGGTATGGCAGGAGTTTTCTAGAGTTGGGGAGTACGTTGTAGTAGGGGTATTGTTGGAGTTGCATTAAACATACCAAGTAAAATATGAGGGAGTCAAAGGGTCATTCCCATATTGGTTCATTGTCCCTTTATAAAATATGTCATATCCTCATATTTTATGAAGAGAGTAATCTAGAAAGTCATTAAGTCAATATATAAACATATGATATACATATTTCTATGTATTAAGGCATTTTTTGACTGATGAAGTTTATGGGGAGCCTTCTTCTACGTCTCTCTTCTTCCTTATTGCCCACCATTAAAGAGCTCGAGAATGTGCCCATCGCTTCCATCTAAAGCTATCAAATTGGCATTAGAGCTAGAAAAACTTCGCAATGGCGAGTGAAAACCTTCCAATCCCTCCTGTCACCAATTTCTCTAAAAAATGGTGTGTCCAAACAAGCACTTTGCCTGACCCATAAGATATTCGAGAGGTGATTGATAGAGGCTCTGTGGACCCTCAAGATGAGACCTCACTAGCGGCAAATCATAGGAAGGCTCTAAGAGATTCAGAAAAAAGAACAAGAAGGGTGCCGACCACCACTACCAAAAAAGCATAGCACATGCTCTAAAATGCAAAGGTGTTGAAAAGGTGAAAAAGTTTATCTCTAAATTAAGCTTACGAGGTGAGTTTGCAACCTTGCAAATGAAGAAATCAGAGTCCATTTCGGACTGTTCATAAAGGTGTTAACTGTTGTGTATCAATTGAGAAGGAACAGTGAGACAATGAACCTTCAAAGCAAGCTCTCTTTGAAAGAGGAAAAAAGGTCACATAGGTGAAATGAGGAAAAGAGGCCGTGGCCGAGGTTATGATCAAGGTCGTGGTTGAACCTTTGGACATTGCTGAGGATAAGGTGAACATGATAACAATGATGATGAAGATAGCTCCAAAGAGAATATGGAAGAGGAGGTTCTTCTAAAGGTAAAATATACGACAAGTCTAAAGTTCGTTGTTATAAGTGCAAAAAACTTGGCCATTGTGCATCGGAATGTACACATGATAATCTAATCAAGTTGAAGAGAAAGACAATTAGATTTTTAAGAAGAATGAAGAAAAGAAGTCCATCCTATTGCTGACAGATGATGAAGATGTGGCTGGCACGTAAGATGTGTAGTTTCTAGATACCAGTGCAAGCAACCATATGTGTGGAAAAAGAAATATGTTCATGAAGTCAATGGATCAATGGGTGGCCAAGTCATTTTTAGAGATTCATCAAAAATTCTTGTAAAAGTCAAAGGTAAAATCTTGATTTGCTTGAAAAATAGAAGCCATCAATTTATCTCTAATGTCTCTTATACGCCAGATATGAAGAACAATATTTTGAGCATAGGAGAACCCTTAGGGAAAGACTATAATATATGAAAGATCATAGTCTTTTGATAAAAGATCAAAGAAACAATTTGATTGTAAATATTGAGATGACAAAAAACTGAACGTTTATGCTAAATACAAGAATGTAATTTCTACGTGCTCGAATGTATGTGTGAAAGACACTAATTAACTTTGGTATTTGGAGATTTGGACATCTCAATTTGAAGTGGTCTCAAATTGCTATCTAGCAAGAAGATGGTGAATTGTTTACCTCATATTGATTATCGAAAACAGTTATGTAAAGAGTGTGTTCTTAGCAAATACCGTAAGAAGAGCTTTCCATAGGAGGTATCTTATAAATATACATATGTTTTTCATTTTTTTATTTTTTGTTATATTTTCTCTTATATATAATATAATTTTTTATATTTAGATTTAGCCCAACTTATTTATCCTAGCTTATTAAATATCAACTTGATAAACCAAACTGAACCGAATCAAACCAAATTTTTCGGATTGGTTTCAAGCAATTTTTGCGGATGGTCACTTTAATTTCGGTTTTAGAAAACCAAGTTTGATTTTAGGTATATCTCCAAAATGACACGGCCCTATCTGTGCACACCCTTACCTAGGATGGTTGATGGTTACACCCGGGTTTTTTCATAGGTCAACTTAAACCCAAATGGAGGTACCTTAGTTTGGCTAATTTTAGGGAAAAAATCAAAAGATGTCCATAGAAGGTTAGGCAATTAGAGACCAAGATGTTAAGGTGGGCTTAGGCTGTAGCCCTTTTTTTTTTTTTTGTAAGGTCAGGATACCTAGGCCTTGATCCTATGATGGTTTGCCCTATCATAGTATTATGTCTCAGAACTACAGGGTCTAATCCCATGGCAACCACAGTTACATAAATTCTCAGCCTTCTATTTTCAAGCTGAACTCCTGTTGTGGCTGCCATGATGATTAACTCAGGTTTTAGGACTTGTGGCCCAAGCAATTTTATTCTACATAGCAACCGTCAAGATGCATAAGAAATTATGCATTGTGCTAAATGACTGCCATTTAATCAATGTTCATAAATTAATGATAATATCTTTGATGAATAGGAAGAACAAGGAAGGTGAAGATATAGCGGCCGACTTCCGTCTAAAATAGAATTCCTACTTAAGACCTGTTTAGATTTTTTTATAGAATTAGGCTAAAAATTCTATAGGATTCGTAAATTGGGCTAGCACAACCACTAAGATCACAAGCTACATACTGAGGTAGATTTGTATTTTGGCTTGAATCCTAGAAATAGCTTTGGAGTAAGCAGGTTCGATCGGCTCACTCCAAATCAATTCCAAGATATTTTGCCTAGCTTAGTTTGTAGCTTGTGGTTGTACTAGTCCAATCAACAAATCCCATAGAATTTCAGCCCGATCTCGTAGAAAAATCCAAACAGGCTCTTAAAGGTCCAAGTCACTACTGGCGAAAGTATTTTGATGTTTTAGACGGCACAAAAGTATTTTGGCTTTTGAGCTTGCCGATAGCAGATATTTGCGGGCAGCCAAAATTGACATAATCATTCATATGAGTTGATTTCCCAGGCCCAAAATTAAGGAATTAATGTTAGGGCCGGAAATGTGCTTGGGCCGGCTCAAGGCCCATCGGGCCAGGCTGACTTTGGGCTAGGCCTGAAAGAATTTAGACTGGGTTTGAGCTTAAATGTAGAGCCCATTTATTTTTCAGGTCAAGCTTGAGTATGTTATTGGCCTAGCCCGAGCCCGCACAAGGCCCAAAATGGAGCATGGATTCAAGCCCAAATCAACTTGTTTTTTGTAGGTTATTATTTAGAAAGTATAATGACGAAGTAAAGGATAAATTAAAATGGTTATAGTTGAAAATAATGTATCATATATTATTTACTTATGTTATAAGAGAGAGTCTAATTTTTAACTAGCTCATTTACTTGTGAAGCAATATTATAGAATATTAAACTTCAATCAGGTTTGGGTCGGACCTATTTTTGGCCCAAACAAGTAATTTTGGTTGGCCCAATCAAGTTCGGGTCGGGCTCTGGTTGGGCTCGAGTATGAATTATCCAAAAATTTTCGGGCTTAAGCCCGACCCGAAGCTCACCCCCAAAAAAATCGGGCCGGATTTGGGTAAGAGCATGGCCTGGCCCGGCCCGGCCCACTTCTGGCCCTAATTATTGTTAGGATGATGAAAATAATTAGTCATGGTCTCTGATAATATACTTGAGCTATCCTTGAAGAAATAATGGTGGCTCTTGCACCACTCTTCTCCAAAGAGATAATGTTTTAACTGGTTGGTTGTGAAAAATCCTGCAATTTGCTTACCAACATTAAAAAAAAAAAAAATCCTGCAATTGCTTCAACACTTTAGGAGCAATGTCATTCTCGTGCCTGGAAACGGCTGGCAAGCGTGGTAGATTTTTTTTTCCCTTTTTTTTCAAAAAAGGAACTATCAAAACCTACTCCTTAGTGGTTCACATTTTTATTTTATTTTCTTTAAATTTTAATAATAAAATAAAAAGTTAGCTAAAAAACATTTCTTAAAAGAAAATTACTTTGGGGCACTCATTAACTGCGCATGAAAAGTTTCTTGAACCCGCTATTGATGGCTTGGCAACTTAAGAGTTAACCGTCCTTACGTTCGGTAAAAGCTGCACCGATTTCCCCATGCTACGTGATGCTGAGAACTTTTTATAGGCACAGAGTCGACCTCTGCATGGTATTACTCTTAACCTTGCTTTTCCTCAGAACATATACTTAATCTTATTTCGATTCAATGAGTCGGCCAATGGTGGGAGCTTGACCTTGGTTAGCTAACTCAACTATAGAGCAAGCTTTGACAAGCAGTCATGATAATGGAGCTAGATAATTATTCACAGCTGGTGATTGGTCCTTAAATAATTTCTATGGTCTAAGCCTGCTAAACAGAGATATATATAGGCCACGGACCTCGAATTTTATGACCTGAGTTTAATAAGCCTTCTAGTGTTAAAGCCAGTGAAGGCCTGGATCCTTGCTATGTAAGGTACAATATAGTAATCGATCAAGGAATTGAATGACATTCTTAATTAAAGGTGTCTCACTCATTGTTTTTTGACTAATTATTCAAGATTTGGTGAGAATAATTGGATGTAATTAAGCATTTGAATGTTAGAGTGCCCAAGAAGGATGATGGATGTTTCAAATGTTAGTTACTTGTCAAAAGCATGCATTTACGTGAAAGTTTGTATGATTGTCGCCAAGTCAAACAGAAGGATGCGACAGTGTCCGCTGCTGAGTATGTAGCTTGCACCTTATCCTTTGGAAGAAAATAATCTCATCTAAGGTTTTCACCTTTAGCTAAAATCTCGGATTGCAACCCAAACCGAAGCAATTTGTGTTAAGGTTGGATTCAAAAATATGGCCTCTTTAGAACCTGAGCCCGGAACGACCAACTGATCCAAAATTGGAACGCTGTATTCCAAAGCCTCTTTGGATATAAGTAATTAGTTTTTAGTCAATAATTTGTGCTGTCAGTCATAGCTGTATCTGGTTATCAGTCAATCTTATGTAGAATATATTATTGGACAAAATCTAGATGTTGTTTACTCTATCATTTTTATTGTCTGATATATTTATGATACAATTAGGCAATCAATTTATGCAAGTTTTCTGACTCGATCTGACATGAAAAACCTAATAGATTGATAAAATTAATATCATGCTCGATCTGGTCCAACTTGAAGAGAAGGTTGTGGAAGAGAGACAGCTTTTATCCTTTCAGAAAGCAATGTCTTTGCCATTCTCCAGCACAAAGGGAATCCTAAATAAAGTATTGGATCTAAACACTTGCTCCCTAAAGGCATGAGAGCCAAGTGAAATCCTCTACAATAGGAAGCATTGAAAGATCATTTGGACAAATGTCCCTAGCCCTGTTTGGCAAGAAGAAAGGAGAGAATGTTGCAGTGCATCTCCAAAGGAAGGGCTAAATCTTGATGAATAACGGCATGATAAAGTTTGAGATATCAGCTGACATTTTTCGATCACCTTTTTCACTTCCTTAAATAGTTCGTTAATTAATTTGCAATCAATGTCTAAATATAGCTGGCGATCTCATATTTATCATATTCATTGGCATTTTGGTATTGGTCTGTACTTTGGATCCAGAAGAATGGATGGCCAAAATTTAGAGCAATGCCTATTGCACCTTCTTCAAATTCTATTAATCATCTGACATTACTTTGTCAAGACCATGAATACGAGTAATGCCATCGCCTACTTGAAGTATAGTGCCAATATTCACAATCTTCAAGGCTGTCATTTTAGAGGCCTAGGAGTTATTATCTCTTCTAACAGCCTCTCACCTTCGGCTATCTAAGCATGAGAAAATTGTTCAGACGTTTTGATACTTTGCTCCGCTGTTTTGTTATTTATTCTTTTCTTGTGACATCTTTAGTTTCTGGTTTATCTCAAAAAGCTGAGCATTCAACTTATGGATTTCTGGATCAAGAAAAGTTTCGGTTACAAGCCCATTGACAACCTTTCTTGAACTGATCTTGCCAACCTTACTTGATGATTCCAATTATCTTCGGATCAAAAAGGAGATCTTGGATGGCATGAAACTGACTCTTTTATAAGAAAAAAAAATGATTGTTGGGCAAGAGCCCATTGGAATGGACTCCACTCTGTTAGTGTCAAAAAAATTAAAAAAAACGTGTCGGGTTTGATTCAAAAGCAATGGTTAAGGTACATGGCAGTGATGGAATATGGTGAAAATAGTTCTAACTTAATCTTTTCTTTGAATTTGAAAGTAAGGGATCAAGTCTAACTAAAATTGTTAGCTGTTCTCCTTTCTTCGACCTTTCTATATGAATTTTATATATAAAACCAAGATAGTTACCTTTAAGAAAATTCTAATGATATAGGAAAATATCTATGTTTTATTCGTCTGAAGGTAGAAAAAAAATAAAACTACTTATTGATCAAAATAAGAGTTTAAAACTTAATGTAATTAACTTCTTTTTCTTTCATTTGCCCAAGAAAAAAAAGGAAAATATTGGTGAGCAAGACCAGTTTTCTTGTTTAAAAAGAATGGCATGTGAGAAGAATGAATAAGTAGGTTTGCCCATGAAGTAAATTATTGCACCTACGATCCGACCAATTAGGAGAAAAATCAATAGATTTTTTTTATGCAATCACATTCTCTACTCCAATTGCTATTTTTGTTATTGTATTCCTGATTTATTCATTGAGTCAAGGCCTAAAATATAGGCTAAGATTTTGGAAAATCTTAGTAGTTTCCAAGTTCTAGTATTCCACCTAATGTGGTAAATAGAGGTCGCAGTTCACATCAGTGTTGGTCACTCTGGTTGGAGGAAAAATTATTAGTCATCCATAACCCTCTTGTCATGTTTTTTTGTTACATATTGATACGTATGATCAATCTGTTTATTAATCTTTCATGAATGAAATTTAGATATAAACAACCCCTTATGTTCGTTGTTCTCATCTGATATTTACAAATAAATTTCAAATAGTTATTTTGCATCTAAAGTGAAAAAATAGAAGTGCATTAAGAACCCATTGACTTGACAATCGTAAAATGGATCGAATAGACTGATGGTCATTTCACAATAGTTGATATAAAGTTTAAAGGAGTTTGCTTAAAAAATTTCACATTATTTCCATATTACAAATTTTTTTCCTTCCCTCAACGATTGGTTTGTTTGAAATTTATTAGACCATCATACCCCTAAATTCAAATGGGCAAATATATAATACAAATCAAATTCCATACAAAAGTATTCTTATAGCAGTCATGAGGCTGGATGATTGGCGAAGGCTCGCGTAAGATGACTTGGGAAGTTGGATGTGATTCAGAGCAAACAATAACCCGCATCAATTTATATATCCCAAACCTAATCTAACCTAGTTTGCTCTCCGGCTGCAATTTCTCTAAACCAACCCTACGCAACCTTCATCTAAACAAAATTAGGTTAGGTCAGGCCGGGTTATGTAAATAAGGTCAGCTTGGGGTGACCAACAAATTTAAAATTTAAAAAAAAGTTTGGGATGCTTTTGTGGGTTGGAGGCTCAACCATTCATCAATTTAGATGAAACTTAAAAGACTTAGAAAAATATAATTATTTATGCATTTATATATTGGATTTGGTCGTGCTGAGTTGGATTGGATCCGATCTTCGATGTGTTTGTATGGATAGACTCAGGTTGGGTAGAGGTGGTCGGGTTGAAAATTTCAAGTTGGAACCCAATCAAAATTTCTAAAACTTCAATCAACCCTATCCGATGAGCAGGTCAGGCAGGTAGGTCCCAATTCATGTTACATCCTAACTTAAAGCCAACCTGCAGTCAGTGATTTGTCTCATACCTGACACTACGCATAATCAACACTCAGCGCACCCAGATTAGATATATATTTATATACGTGAAAGGTTAAAAGAATCGCTCGCTTCCAACGGCAGCCTCTTAGCCGTAAAGTGGGGGGGACTCGGGAAGGAAAAGATCGTAGGCATCAAAAAATCCCTACCAAGCGCACATGGTTCATACGATGGAATGCTGCATCCATACAGTGGTCGGCAATGCCTCGGGTTGAGGTTTTCAAGGCACCACCACGGCCAGAACTGCATCCATACGACGGAATGCATGGGTTGTTCTTGTTTTTTTCCTCCCATCCCTTTCATATAATTGAGGCTCCAATCATGCAGTTGAACGTGGGTTTCTGCAACGAATACCAGCAACTTGCGGCTGAAACCGAGGGTGTACGACTCCGCATGGATATATATATTGTTGATTTCTAAGTCAGATCGCTGACAATTGCATGGTCTTCCCCAAGGGTCTTCCTGGCCAGACGCATGCACGCACTAAAGATCAGCTTTCAGGGACATATTAAATGAAATTTGTTGGCCAAACGCCGACACAAGGTTTTCATGTTGCAATTCGAAAAACCTTGGGCCATTTGATGTGTCCTCCCTTTTCTTTTTTTTTAAAGGAAAAAGAGAAAATGGCATATGTATAACTTGTAACTTTATACATAAATATTTGTATGTATGCGCATTTGTATATAAATATATGTATGTATAGGTAGATGTAAATATAAATATATATATATATGTATATGTATATGTATATGCATGTATACATGTGAATGTATATGTACATGTGATTAACTACATGTGAATGTATATGTAGATGTAAACTGAGTAGAAGTTGATTGGGGCTCCGCTTTTTTTTTTTTTTTTTTTTTTTTCATGTAGTTAATCACACCATATAAATTTCAATTGATATAAGCTATTGTGAATGTAGACAACATTCAGAGACGCCACCCATTTCTTGCAAGTTGCAATGTGGAAACCACCGAAACAAGTGGAAGTACCGAAGTACGAAATTTAGCGGCCACCAACATGTGCCTTTTCGTTCCGTATTTGAGGCAGCACTGTTTCAATAAGGTCAGCGAGGCTTGACCTTGCTCCATAACCGTCCAAGCTTGTAGTTTGGCACATAATTTATAATATAAAAATTTTGAGTCCACTTACGTGATCCTTTATGGGTGACCATGCTTCACAGTTTAACTTATTTAGCTTATTTCAATTCATTGTAGATCAGATTAAACTATATGCTTAATAAAATGATTAAGTATGAATTTGAATTTTTGACCTAGTTGATAAATAGGTGAGGTTCAATTTGACAATTTTTATTTTTTATCTATCCTATATCCGATTCGATTTTTGTCTGATCGAACCCAACCTGATTGCTGATCTCTATGATTCTCGAGGAAAGCCAAATAAAATAAAGGTGCTAATTCTTAGATGATCCATCAGCTCAATTTTCAAATGGAGCCCACGAGTCAAGTTCTTGTGTTACCAGCGAACCCACATAAATTCAAGTGCATGTTCTAAATTGCTGAAAAATTTGTTCGTGTCTTAATTTGGGACCCAGACCCAACCCAATAAAAAATCGGATCGAGTCGGGTCTACCGCTACAATTTTTGACCCAACAGATCATTCAGGTCAGGTCCATGTATAACCTGGACCCAACCTAAAAAATTCAGATCTGTTTTGGGTCTGGGTCGGGTCCGATTCGAGTTAACCCATCCATGGCTTTAGAACTTGTTTGCACTTTTGCGGGCTGCAGCCCGCGGGCCCAAATAATTTTACAAATTCGGATCAAGTTTGGTCAGGTCGTAAAATTGAAAACTCAAAATTATTCAAATTTCAAATGAGTCGGATCGATCGGGTCTGAATTCAGTAAACCTATATCCGACCCAAAAAATGGAAGAGGTCCAATTTTAGGACCCAACTCGGTCCTACAGGTCCTCAAAAATGGGTCGAGTCGGATTTAAGCAAGTTAGATCAGGTTGGGTCGCAGGTCAACCCAACCCACTTGCAACCTTACAAACGAAGGAGGGATGCAACCGTCTATCTACATACTTGCAGGATAGATTTTATTTTATTTTATTTTTTTGAGGGAGATGAGGCATAGACCAACACCCAATATATGGCTAACTGCGAACAGGTTACCTGTGGATCACTTGAGCAAAGGGTGATAATTTTAGGACATGACTGAGTCACCTGACCCACAACTAACCCGAGTTAAGCGAGTTTAGATTGGGCATAAACATGTTTGGTTGACAATGTATTAAACCAAGTGAACTCATTCGTTTCATGGGTCTAGTTTAGGTTTAGAATTCTTGATCTAGAGGGATCAACAGATTTGCTGTGTCTTTCTGGCAACTTTGGATAGATGTGGACAGGGTTTGGACTCAAGATCTACCAGATTGAAAGCTGATTTATGTATCTATTTTTTTTTTTTTTTCTAAAAAAGATAAAGTTTGAGATCCAAGGATACTGCTTCCGCTCCTAAAGAGTCTGACGTACTTAGCAATTTAGGGCAAATGCTCTCGTTTGGATCTTGTGATGGGCTAGTTAAAATAGATGCACTACCAAGGGCCCAATCCAACTCTCATAGCACCCTTTACCAACATCAAGGAAATCGTTCCCACTGCCCATTGCGACCAGATTTAGCCCGTTTAGTGTGTTTAATAGTTGCAATAGTTGGGTTGGGTAGACATAAATATGACCCAATATAAATACGGACCAACTTGTTCAACTTGCTTCCAACCTATTTATTAAATAAGCCCCGAGGGTTAGGTTATGTTATCTGTTCAATAATGAAATATGACAAAGAGTTTCAAAAAAACATATGTATTCATCTCTACGCCTTGGATAATTTTTGGAGCCTGATGTGTGAGGAATCACCTGAGATGCTCGCGCAACTCTACCAATATCGAAATATATCCGGCAAAAAAAGTAAACAATGTAATATATTCGATGTATATATTTACAATCTATATTAATAATAATTACAATATAAGGTATTGAGAGAGTATATACAACTTGTTCTCTCTTAGAAAACCAGTAGTGAGTAAGCTCCCTCCATTGATGAGGGTATATATCAGGAGGACAATTACGAGCAACTTTCTCCTCCATCATACCCTCGCCTTTGTAGTCCATCTTCAACTTTTTTTTATATACTTTCCATTTGCGGTTGAGAGACTTTAGTACCCAGTCATAGCTCTCTAGAGGGAGCATAAACTTACTCTACACCAAAGTAAAGAATGTTATAATAACGTTAAATCAAAAATTAAAGGAAAGAAATTTGGGGGACTTTCGATGACGCTTATAAACTCATTCTTGGATTCCGACGGCGCTTAATCGCGTCGTCTAATACTGCCGATGCTTTTGTGCGTCGGCTTATTCTTGGTTTCCGACGACGCTTATTAAAAAAAGTCGAAAAAATTTTGTGCTATATTACCGATGCTTTTAAGTGTCGTAATCTTCCGACGCTATTAAAAAGCTTCGGCAAATTTTAGTGCAGCAGTTAAATCACCGATGCTTCTTTCTGACATCGGCAGGTTGGAGTCATCGTATACAATTTTTTTGTGTAGTGTATGGGACCATCTTTATGAGGACCTACATATACAACTTGGTGATTATTCATGGGGAGCAACATCGAGAGGAGGTGATGTCATTTGTCATAACGCAAGCCCAACGGCCGGCGCTCCCTCCATTCCCATCCGTGGGTCCTTGGAGCAGAGAAATTTTCAGTTGGAACAGGGAGGGGCTCACGATGCTCGGGAGGATTTTTGCCTTGATCCCCCTTTGCTTTTATGTCGACCGCATCAAACGTTGGGGCCAACGCGCCCATAAGATCCCATCTCCGATGAGTTGTACTTAGGTCGATCGACACCCCCACTCCCACCGCAACATAGGATATTTATTCCATCGAACTGTGCAAGCCGCGTGATAGCTGGATCCGAGCACCCGACCCTTCATTCATCCAACGAGGGCAGCTCAAATGGCGTGTCCGTGTCCGGAACAAACCGGGCATTGGGTTTATTAGACCCACCAACAAATCAATCCGGATAGGGCCCTTGACAGTGCATCATCTAGCTAACATTCAACTAGCATTTCTTTTTTTTAATAATCTTTAAGGCGGCCTGAACAGCTTTCCAGCTACGGCGATTTCAATCTTATTTTTTTTTTTTATTTATCCTCACAAGCTCTCTAGAGAAAGAAAGAAAGGAAAAAATCTTTGCGTGCTCGTAGAGATCTATAAGATGGCAAGAACATGATGCTTCCGAGCATGCACGGTCAATTTGGAAAGTCAGACCATGCACGCAGAGACAATAATATATGCAGAAGGTATTAAAAAGTGACCCACACGTGTATTACCAATGTTTTGTCCCCCTTTTGATTTGGTTTTGCCGCTGCAATGTTCAGCTTAATGTGCTAAACGTGTGGGCCTCGAGCGTGGCATGCTAACCAGCTGGATCGGGTTCGCGTTGGCTTTGGCTTGTTGTCCACCGATCAAGAGCTTATTTGTCATTAAATTTTCATTCAAGAAAGGGATAGGACATCAGCTATTGCAGTCCTGGCGACCGATTAGTTTTTTAATACTCTTAAATGCTAAGATCCATCGTACGGTAAAAATGGTTCGCCGGTGATCGCTTGATTTTGAAAAGCCATCGCAAAGAAAGCAAATCTGGATGTGCGATTTACGCAAGCATATTAACTAAAATTCTAATTAATAGAAATACCAAGCTGCATTCTATATAAACTTCAATAGAAAAAAATAGTATAGTGAGTATAGATAAGTACTCAAGGCTACAATAAGAAAGATATATCAAAAAGTGCATTTAGAAAAGGAAATTAAAATAAAGCACGGTAAGTATTACATATCGCTTGGTCAATATCACCCTCCTCCATTTTTTGATTATCACCCTAACTTAGGCATCGGAGGGTTCCCCACACGACACACTCCGTCAAGAGGAGTTCTGCATCTTTACTGTTTCAGATCAAAGCTTGGTTGCAGACTAGGACCCTGAACATAACTTTCCACTTTAAATCATGGCCTCTCACGACCTGAGCAGCTCTCTGCCTAGCTCTCTAGCATCTCTCTTCCTCGACACCTAGGTTAGGCCGATCCTTAGAGGCAATAGATTGACACTAGAAGGAGGGTCGAGGTCTCATCTTCGGAAAGCGAATAGCCTGTCGCTGGGCACAATCTACCTTCTAATGCTCAGCCAAATACTCCAGAGGAGTTCGACGGCTCTTTGTAGAGCCCATGGAAAGCTCCATTCCCACTGAAATTGTAGGCGAACATAGCAGTAACCCCTGAGCAATTCAAACTGCTCATGTAATGGGTCAAGCACTGACTGCCGCTGCCCAAAATCTGCAGCAGTCAGCCGCCGATCAGTAGTAGAAGCGCAGGCTCGCGAGCCGAGTTGACGCAAAATCCCGATGCACTGGGTCATCACACCCCTCCCCAGAGTTGACACAAAGTCAGCATGCCCATCCTCAAGGTCCCAACAAGGCCCTGCGTAGCCACCATTTCTGATCGTGGAGCCTTGCATAAAATACTCAGCACCGATCTTCTAATTCTCCCTTATGAGAGGAGTTAGCATCTAATGTCTCCTCCCCTCATCAATTCGAGAAAGCCTCCAGGAGAGAGGCTGACCTCGATCGCAAGTTCAAAGAGATGGGCTGACTTCTTTAGGCCCTAAGGTAGCACCAGGATGAGCAAGGGAGGGACGTGGAGTTCACCACTAGCTGGAAACTTATGATGGTACCATGGACCCATTGAATCACCAGGAGAGTTTTAAAGCTCTCACGATGCTTCGCGGGGCCGTCGTAGTTTCGTGTACAACCTTCTTGGCTATGCTGTAGAAGACGACCCTATTATGGTACACCTTTCTAAGTTGGGATAACCCAAGCGGAGGTTTCGGCTCTTGCGCCGAAGGCTTAGCGAGCTAACTGATCTCCACAGATCGAGACAACCCAAGCAACTGACTTTCGTGCTAAAGCTTGGCGAGCTAATTGACCTCTTGCAGTAGGAAGCCCTCTCCGGAGAAGGACGAGTGAGCCTTCAACTTCCTCGAACCATTCGTAGTCTCCCGAAGGTTTCATCAGAGAAGGTCGAAATGGATCCAATGGTTGAACGACCCCTCGGGCACACTCGAAGAAGAGTGGAAGTAATGAAGGGTCACAGGGATCGACCCATTGTCTTGGAAGGCGAATCCTAGCACTATATATAGAAAGTGCGCATGGTTGAGATTTGGGCACCCAAGCTCGATGGCTGACCACGTGGCCGATTTCTATGTCTTAGGAGACCCACATTTAATCCAAAAAATATTCCCTAAGAACTGATTGCTGAGGTGGCATCATCTTAGGATCTCGTTCAAATACAGTTCAATAAATTCACACTACAAAAGTATGTTTTGGGCTATGAGTATTAGTCAGTATGATGATGCTTGTGCTTCTCGAGGAAATGGATAGAACCCAGCCGCAAAATGACTGGGGGGTAGGCATTAGTATGCCTATCGCAATACCCTCATCGGCCAACCTCGAGCAACCTCACCTCAAGTTAGAAATGGACGTCTTGATGGTCAAAGTGCCAATAAGCCTTGCCCCAAACTGGGTAAGCCTTCGAACAGAAGTTTATCAATCAAACTAGACAATCAGGCAAGTAGATGCAAAATGAAAAGAGAGCTTCATTCATTTAGAGGAGGATTACAGGAATAATAGAGATGAAAGAAAAGATACAAAATTATAGCTTGTAAACACCTGAGCTAGAAAATAATACTATTCCTCTCCCCTCTCTTCTTCTTCTTCTTCCTCCTCCTTGTTCTCTTTGGCTTCATTCTCTGTCATCTAGAAGGAGCCTCCTTCGTCAAAACTCTTCTCTGAGAAAGTGATTGAACTGAGATCAACCTTGAGGAGTAGTTTGCCAATCCTCCCTCGGCAAATGGTGATGACATTTATGAAGGAGTCTTTGGTCCTCAGAAGTTTTGCCATCCGCAACAGCATGCTGGGCCTTTTTCTTTGCATGGGAGGCTTCCTCCTTAGCCTATGCCGCCTCTCTCTCGGTGAGGTCAGGACTTTCCTCAAATTGGGCAGCTTTGCCATCCACTCAAGTGAACTGCTCCTCAACCTAAGAGGTTCCAAACTTGGCCGTGGCGACCGCGTCTTTTAGAGGAGCAATCTCCTCCCTGGCCTCCCTCTTGATGGAGGCTCCTTCCTCACCAATGGACTACTGCATCCCCTGGAGCCATGCTGCCATCTGACCCAGCTTGGCCTTGGCCAGCATTGGCCCTAGCACCTAGGAGGTAGGCTCGTGCCTCCGCCTCCTCTCTCCTCTTCTCTGTCACTACCCGCTCCTCCTCATTATGGGCCCGGTTGCACTCTGTCTCTTGAAGGAAATGGTCGGCGACCTCCAATCTCTGCTAGTAAGAGCGAATGACCTTGATA
The DNA here is from genome assembly GCF_009389715.1 of Phoenix dactylifera. Classification (NCBI taxonomy): domain Eukaryota; kingdom Viridiplantae; phylum Streptophyta; class Magnoliopsida; order Arecales; family Arecaceae; genus Phoenix; species Phoenix dactylifera. The sequence goes on from NW_024068185.1 coordinate 96,139, forward strand.
AGCATTTGAGCAGCATACATTCTCTACAAATATGAAGAGGGAAACAATCACTCTATTTAAAAAAAAAAAATAGAGAAGGAGGAGGCGGATGCTCAGAAAGGATAGGGTCAACCCATTACCTCAATGGTAGTGCAGTACATTGAGGTGAGCACGCCTTCCAATGGCCTTTTTCATAGTTATTCTTCATCCTTAGGGAGCATGAACTCTTGGACCATGTCCCACATGACTCAGGGGTCGCCCCGACGAAGTGCTGAATCAGAGATCCTCATGGACCAATTCAGGCAGAAGGCCCCTAGCTTTGCACTTCATGGGGCAGGTTGGAATGGAGATGTTGACGTATGAACGCCCCCGACGGTCCAGGCAAAAACTGGTTCAGATGTCATTGCCTAACGCATAGTAGCATTTGGGCCTAGTGTAGAAGGATGAGACCCTCCAGGATGGGCCATCGAAGATGGGGTTGCATTTGGCACAACCGACAAAATGGGGATGGTTTCTAGAGCTATTGTAAAAGATGGAGTGACGACAAGGGCAACCACCAAAATAGACTTAGAGGTATCAGTGGGGAGAGCTCTCGGGTGGCCCCCATGATAGGAGAACATATAGAGATGAGAGGGACAACAATCACCTCTACCGCTAGCGATTCTCCCCTAGTGGGCCTCTCCTCGACTCTAGTAGTGGAGCCCGATGCAACAGAGGGCCCAGACTCAGCGGCAGATGTGCTTATCATCACCCTCCTCCTCCTCCTACTTGAGGAGGGACTAGCCTCTCCAGACCTCCTCTTCCTAAAAGAGTTGAAAAGCTCATTCATCTTGAACTTCATTGCTAGAAGCGTGAAGACAAATTAAATCAATCAACAGAGCAATATCAATAAAAAAACAAAGCAAAGAAAGTATACCAACAATAGAAGTAGGGCTCAGGTCGGTGTTTACCAAAGCTGACTCCCAAAGTAGCTCGGTCAAAGTTGGGCCCCTAATCTGGTGAAGGGCATCAATCGATTCTTGTTCTTCATTCGACAAAAGAGGGAAAAGGCTCAATACCCACTTTTCGAGTGTCATCCACCATGTTGGAAAGCTCCAAGAAGCCGCAAAAATTAGAAAAAAAAGGCCTTTCCAGCTGTGAATGGACGAAGGACCCGAAGGAAGGACATTTTAACTCTTTCTATAGAAAAGGTACTACCACTCTTTATTTCAGGGGTGAGCCATCACTTGGAGATAGGCTTGGAACACCCCACAGTAGGGACGTTCCTTTGGAGTTGAACGAAGCAAAAGAATCCAACTATCATCCTCCAAGTATTAGGGATGAGCTGAGTTAGGACGAGTTGATATTGAGCTAACAACTCGACAACAACAAGGAGATCGGGAGCCTCAAACTTGCCTTTAGAGATTCCTCATACAAGGTGACCTCAGGGTGGGTTCCTTTTGAGGCCGTAGAGGCTTGATGGGGGAACCCTGACCTACATGTTTAGCATTGGTAGACCAGCCTTCGACGGATGAATCCATGAGCAACATGGCAAAGAAGGATAAAAGAAGGCGAAAGAAATGGAGAGGACCCAAAATTAGCCAAAAGTGCAGAACTATCCATCGGGAACTAGAGAAAAGCCTTAGTAAAAGCAAAGAAGATGGACCTTGGTACGAAAGTTCAAAAGGAGTAGCCGCGCAACCTTGTGCTTATCATCTTTCTTTCTAAGTTTCAGAGCAAAAGGACGAAGTAGAAAGGTTTATCACCCATCTATTCTATTTATAAGGGACTTAGGTGACCTATGCCAATACGATGCCTCACCAACTTTGACCGTGTGTCTCCTAAACGTTCGCCCTTGAGCGACCTCTCAGATCATTGTTGGACTCCAAGAGTCCATTTAGCATGCATACATCTCCTTCATAATTGCAATGCTTCGGAAACGGCAAGGACGACCATGCCTTTCATAAATGTAGAATCTGAAAAATCTCCACACTGGTACCGAAAGGACGGCTACAAAAAAGTGACTATGATGATCACCTGGGTTTGTGGGCAACCTTCGCTGGTTGGCTCTACCAAAGAAAGTACTTCCGTAACCCAAGCCAGCGGCCTTGGCTTGGCTACGGAAGTGGGGGGTAAGTGATGTACCTCGAGACCGACCACAATTCATGCGAAGGGCCGACCAACTAATGCCCGCCACGAAGCCTCTGAATCGACAACCAATGTCTATCACATGGCAGGTCTAGAAGTGCATGGAAGGCTCTTTGAATTTCAAACAATTCCTATGGCCACACCTCGGCCATAATTTTGAGAGGTTTCTAAAATCGCGCTAGCGAAGTGGGAAGGACGTGATCCACGTGTGAAACGCTCATGCCTGATTCTCAGAATGTGTGGAGGCCTGTCAATCCCGGTCGACCCACGTGTTCGAATTCTTGGGTGATAGGTGCTCATCTTTGCCTATACAATCTACTATCCGAAGGAACTTCTAGGTAAGTGCTTTGTATCCTCATAGACCACTGAGAATCTCTTCTGTTCTCTGAGTGTTGCTTTGATTTAGGTATTGGAAAGTCTTTCATCGGACACATTTCGGCAAGAGGACTTCTTCATTTTTACTGTTTTAGGTCAAAGCTTAGTCGTTGATCAGAATCCTGGACACAACCTTTTACTCTAAATCGTAGCCTCGCACGACTCGAGTAGCTCTCCGCCGAACTCTCTAGAAAACATATCGATCTGTTCCAATTCCGCTGGAACAAAAACATTATCGATCTGTTCCCATGGAAAGAGCCTTCCTCCAACGTGAAATGAGGATGATAAAGTCTATGCGATCCTTCCCCACGGAAGAGCTCTAGCTTGCTCAGAGGAATGTCCCCTTAGAGATAGGCAATCAGTCCACTAATGTCTCCGAATTTAGCCAGAACATATCCATGACTAGCTGGCGGCCACCATCCTAAACAACATAATGGAGATAGTAAGCTGTCGCTAGCTTGGCGTTCCGAGATGTATCAATGTCCAGGCTTGTCCGGCAACGGAGGGCCTTTATGTTTAGTTGAGGGTGACCCGTAAAGGGTGCCTTGGGTCGGTCAGTTCCTCCCCCCACGATACCACATCCAAATCCCAAGGGGCACAAACGCAATGAATATAAATATTTTTTTGGTTTACAATAGAACATGAAGCCCACCAGGGGTCGGGAATCCAACTCCCCAGGCATACGCTGGGTTCATCCTCTTCAACTCATTAGTCTAATCATCGTCAGGAATATAATATTGTTATATCAAGAGTGCGTTTGTGTACCATCCATACACAAAGATGAAAAGAAAAGTACGAGAGGATAATTCCTTAAATCTAGACGTAGGGGCCCCACTGTAACAAGAGAACAAACAAGGACCCCACATGTACGAAGCTTGAGCTAGAGAAGGCACATCGCCTCCGTATACACAAATATGCGTGTAACGTTTTTGTCAAACCATTTGATGCATTTTAAAACATAAAATTTTCTATTTCCATGTGCCTTACAGAGATTTAGCTAGAACAGGCGCACCGACTATATATTATATTTTTGTCAATTATCTAATGTATTTAAAAAAAATATTTTTGCATGCCTGACAGATTTTGCTGGAAAAGACACATCAACTATATATTATATTTTTTTTCAAAATTATCTAATGCAATTTTAAAAAAGAAACTCTCTTCTACCACTAATTTTTTTTTTAAGCCCGATAAAGCCCACCAAGTGAATATTATATTTTTGTCAAATTATGGACATATTTTTTTTAAAAAAGAAACTCTTCCACAAAACGCGTGCCATCTGAAGACTGAATGTGGCGTGGAAAAATGTTTCCTCGGGGAAGGAGAAAGCAAACCCCGGCAGCTGGAGCGGTGGGCCCACGGCATCCCTTCGCACCAAACAAATAAAAGGGCCCTCTGATTATTCTATTTGCTCCAATCCGTAAATAGAGGGAGGGGATTTTTGCATACTTCAATTCATTGACTTCCCTGAACTTATTTTGGTATATGTACGACGTCACATGCCGGGGGATTGGGATTGTGTGATTCTGCAGCCTGCTGCAAGGAAAAGGTGGTGGAAACAGGTCCTGCTTTCCCTGAGCAATATCATTGTCCCTATCAGCGCTGCTGACCGTTCAATGGATACGGTTCTGATGGACATGCAGTCACGTGGTGATGGATGGCCCTTCCAATTATATATGGTATTTGGACTTGAAGGACAGATCGATCGCGGTCCCTCGGCCATGGAATGGAATGAAACCCTCCATTTCCGTCCAAAGGAATACAGCTGTTCGGAGATCCCCCCCCCGGGGCCCGGGACGTACGTCAGTCGGAATTAAGCAGAAGGAATCCTGAGGTTGGTGGCTGGTGACGATCATGTTTATAGAGGCTTCGGTTCTCCTCCTTTTACCATCGGTAGTCTCCCTCGCAGCTCCAGTCCTCTCACGTCCAATCTAAAAAAGGATGCTTCCAATGATGTGGATGGACGTCGGAGAGGTTCACAGGTCGCCACACTGCACTTGTTGGACCACGACCATACAATACTCACCTGTCCCACCTCCTAAAATGATAGATATTAGATATATTGTGTTTGCTTGAAATGACTTCCCACACTCTCCTCGCCTCTGCACGCGCGCGCGCACACGCACCAAAAAAAAATAATAACTTGCATGTTACCTTCTTAGCAATTAGTGAAATTCTTGGACTTCCTACCTTTTTTTTATAGTAGAAGAGACAAGTTTTTTCCCTCTTAATATTCTCTCCTCTTGATCAGTATATTGTGGAAACTCGATCCCCTTGAGTCTAATCTACTGCCACTCTCCGGTCAAGCTCCATTCTCTCCACATATTAAAAGCATACACAATTAAGCTTTGAGCCCAATCATTAATTTATATCAACCCATCTACCTCCCACTAATTAATTATTCCATATAGAAATAAATCTCAAGCACGACTTCATCTACTTCCCACCAGTTATTCCATGCAGGATTAAACCTCATATTTCCCCCCTTCATGTATGAGTCAATTTAACTATCCCTTGAATCGAACACAATACTACTCTCAAATCAAGCTTTGCTCCTAGTTGCTTTCCGGTGCATCATGTATGTTTGCTATTGCCCAAGAGCCCGTTCTCCAGGAGCCACGTTGCACTCCACCAAATGTGTTACTGCTATAGTCTAAGAAGTTTACTCCTCAAGAGCCACGTTTCAAGCTCCATGCCTAATTACTCTACCATGTGTTATCGCTAAACCAAAGAGCTCACCCTGCAAGAGCCATAATACACCTCATATAGTGCGTCCACTCTAGTCTAGAAACCCGCTCTCGAAGAGCCACATTTCATGCCCAATTACTTGTGCATGCGCCGCATCTTACCGCTACAGTTCCAGAGCCCACTCTTCAAGAGCCGCATTATACTTCACCCAAGTGCCCACAATCTAAGAGCTAGAATAACTTCATCTAGTGTGTTGTCGCTCCAATGCAAGAATCCCACTCTTCAAGATCCATGTTCCATGCTCAACACCTAGTTACACCATGACTCTATTCATTAATCTACATTTTACCATTCTCTGCAGGAGCCATCAATTCCAATGCCTTTGCAGCATTAAGAGTTTCGAAGGATTGTTAGCTATCGGCTCTAATATCCCGTTGAGAATAGATGAGGAGTCTGAGTCAGACTAGAAGAAGGCCTTGATATATTATGTCGAAGCCCAAATTCAACTTAAAACTTTAGTTGCCAAGTTTGGACGCAATCATCTATGTGACAACCCAAGTGCTTGCCTAAAAACGCTATGTGAAAGTTGTTGTTTGGATTTCTTGACCCTATAAAAGTGCTTAAGATTTATCTAGTGCATAACTAATGTAGAATTAAATACATGCCTATATGGATCCTCACATACTCTTCTGTTTGAGTCCTAGCATCCTCACAAGGCTAAGGATCCAAATCCAATCAAAATCCAATTACAAATATTATGAGCGACTCATGGTAAGATCTAAAAAGATCTGTACTGCAGTGTCCTCTCGTCCATATGGACCATAGATTATGTCCGCTCTAATACCATTTATAATGATCTAGGGCATCGTCCAAAAAGACTAGTTGAAAGATATTATTTATATATAAGATCTAAAAGCTATCCAGTATATAACTATTGCGGGACTATTTATATGGCTACACGGTCCTCATAATTTATGTCAACTAATTATCTGCCTCTCATTAATTATTTCATGCAGGACAAAATGTAATTATAGGTGATCCTCAACAGGTTCGAGCCATCTTACTAATTCTCTAAAGATATCTCACAATTTCATAGAACCAAATTCGGTTGCATTACGCGTACGTTCATCTATCTCTATTGCTTCTATAATAAATTCTAGATGATAAAACCATTGCCTTACTGATCATTTCAAACAGTCTAATAAAGAAACCTTCAAATCTTATTCATTAAAGTGGGCATGGGAGGAAAGGAAAAGAAAACTCGGTATCGAGCATCCAGCATTAGTTGACACCACATGTGATCGTGAGCTGTCAGATATAAGTGAAAGCATTTTTTCAGACATGTCACGAGGCCCCCCTCACGTTTGCTTGCAAGGAAGAGGCAAGAGTTGGAATCGATCGAACACTTGATGCGAAATAGACTCCAGATAATTACATCAAAAAATTAGGCAGGAATAAAAGGCTTGCTTCGGATGTGTCCCAAGATGCCCTCACATTTTCTCCCCCTCAGTAGGAAAGAGGAAAGAGCCAACTCAGGGCTGAGAAGTCAGCACAAAAGGGTACTGTTGAGACACGGGTAGGGGCATCGATCCTTCTCCACACTCTCACGGGTGTCACAAGATGTCTCCTATATTATCCGCTTGCCCGCTGCGGGATAGAGATGGTGCTGTCCCTTCCTTGTAAGCATGCCTGCCTCCGGTCTTTACCAAACACACGCAGATAATCACCAACCACTAGTTATTTTTGTGGTAGTGCACCAAGATAAATGCTTGATGAATAAAGCCTAAAGAAATAAGCGACTGTAATTGGCTGCATGTATGGCCATATGGTATATGTAGTATGAGGACCCGTACGGACATATGTTTATTCCCATATCGATTATTTGCTAGATAAATCTTGGATACTTATACATGATCAATGAACCTAAATAATATCTTCCAGCTAGTCTTTTTCGATGAGGCTCTGGGTTGTGACAAATGGTATCAGAACGGATCACGTAGCAATGCATCCCTGTTCCATAAAGATTGGTGTCCTTTCTTTAAGATTTTAATTAAAATATGGGCTGCCATTGATTGCGTATGTTTACTAGTTGCGAAAAACGGGTTGAAAGTAATTCAGATAGACCCAAATAATCACAATAGATCTGAGATTTGCACCACTGATCTCAACCCAAACAATCCTAATACTACAGAAAGTTTAGAACACCCTAGATCTAAACAATATATATCGCAGAAATTTTAAAACTTCCTTAGATCTAAGATATAGGTTGCAGAAATTTCAAACACCCCTAGATCTACAGTGTGGGTATTGCAGAAATTTTAAATAGCCATAGATCTACAATATTCTCCATAAATCAACACCCCAAATATACAAAATCAGATATGGAAATTTTCTTCAGTTTGGGAACGTCACCTCTGAGAGATTTTTTTTGCTTCACTCTCTTTGTTTATGGTTCTTTATAATTTTTTTAAAAAAGGCTTTATATATTGTTTGAATTATTATGCATATTTGAGTTTTTGAATTTTGCATGGATGGTGCCACCAAAGTGGTTCATTCATTCCAATTTTTGGAATTCTTTCAATAAGGATTATGGGAAGCTTTTTTAATTTTATAGCGTGCCATTACCTACTCAAAGGAGGTTAATTGTGTGCGTTAATTTTAAAGGTAGTGTAAGTTATTAGTAAGGGTGTTTATTGACTCTCAAGAAATCTATCTACCCACAAGGTGATAGTTTTTCTAAGGAGTCATTCTTACTAATTGACTTGTTAAAAGTATTTTAGAATGTGTCCTATATATTCAGCCCAAAGATATTTATATACTGTGATGCATTTCAAGCCTATAAGAATATTGCTAAAATTTATTTTTCAGCATATTCTTGGAATTATTATCAATGCTCAAATATAGCTAATTAAATTCTATGTTGAATTTTATTTTTATTTCAGCTACTGCTTGTAGATCTATGGAGCACACGATGGCTCTCCCTGTGGCCGCCCAGACCAGTCTATCTCACGAAGTGCCATGAGGTAGCGTGATAGCAAGAATGCTCTCTGCCAGTTGCTCCCCAAATGCCTTCTTGATCCGCACCTCGTCCCACCTGCCCTCACCGGCAATGAACAAGTCGCAGATTCTAGAACCGACCAACCCTCGCTGTATCAACCATTGTCAGCATCTGGCTAAGCGGTTGCTCAGTCACCCATCTATCCTCTAGAACGTCAATGGACTGTCTATCTCCAATAGCCCACCTGATCGCCTCAAACATAATCGAGGCATGTGAGCAGAACTTCCTTCATATGAAGAAGCAATGACGTCCCACCTATAAGCCAACCACCACCGTATGCGCACCATACTTGGCCTGCATCATAACGCTCCACAAGTTGTCATGCTCCAAGAATAACCTTGTGGCGCGTCTCGTAGCTAGTACCTAGCTTCCGGCTCGCCACCAGTGACTGGACCCCCAATCCACCCTATCTGGGTGCCTAGCAGAGCACCTCCCAAGCCACTATATGAACTCCTCCTCTGCCCTCTTGTCTGCCCTAGACGAATTCCTGAATAACTGCTCGAATGACTGCAAAAGTGATAGTGGCACAAGGGTATTTGTTGGCAGGTACACCAGTATCAAATTCAGCACCCGACCGAACTAAGGTGACTCTGCCCATTATGGAGGGAGTATCCATCTACCATCCCTCTAATCTATGTTTGATACCCAACTCGACATCGGAACAGTCCATACAACATGATATTCTTGGATGCAGATGGCCATATTCATAATTACTGCATAGAGACATAGTACACACAATAAATAGTAGCATAAAGAAAATCCAACATGACCACACACATGCATATGTATATAGTAAAAACAAACTAAACGAATGATAAGCTAACATAGAGACACCAAATTGAAAAAATTCGCGTATACTTCCAATCATCTTCCATATTCAAATGCCTAGTCATCCATTCATTTAGAACCGTTTGCACAAAAAAAAGAGTCCAGGTGAGAACTTTCTTTGCAATTCTACCAAACTTAGAACTCCCGCTCAATAATATATTTAAGCACGTTATGACAGCAATTAATAAATAAATGTAAGGTAAAATACATAACATACCATTAATAGTTGCAAATTAAATTCATACATAGTCATATGCACAAGAGACTAACGACAATAGTAGGAAGTTTAATAAATAAATTTTAAGGCACATACTTTACAATCAGACAAAGTATTATTTCAAAGCATAATTCCTGCTAAGTCTTCTATGCTCTTGATATGATAATCTATTCTCAATGTTGAAAAAAAAACTGCTATAAAATGATCTTGTGTCCCTCTCTACCTACTAGCCATAGATCCATAGGATCTTTATCACATCCCAATAGCACAAGTGGCTTTGCACTGCAAAGGTTTGGAAATTGAGATAATATTGCAGTTCGCCTTATCCCAAACAATACACAATGCTCCTCAGCCAACTCAATTTCATAGACCATTTTGTAGACAAGTTTTAACTTCTTGCTTTCTATATTTTTTCCCATAGAGGAGTGCTAGGATTTCCTATTTTGTTGTGAGAAAATGTGAGCAGAGTAATAATTTATTTCCAAATAGGGACATCAATGCCATAACCTCACACAGATCTTATTAAATTGCATAATCTTCCTATGTGCATTTGCACAGTGTATTTAGTGTCATATTATCATTTCTGAATTTCTTAAAATAATATGCAACTATTTGCTTGTTTTTCACGTACATGCTATGAGAGAGAGTATTAATATATATGTATGCATGTTGAATGTTATACTACATTGTAATATTAGCAACGAATATCATGCATAAATATTCTTCTTTAATAGAATTTATTTTCTCTTTTCAATAATAAAAAAATCAATTGTTTAAACTCTGTTTGAGAAAAGAAGGAGAGAATGTAAAAAAGTTTTTTGTATGAATACCCATCTAAAAATTCAAATTTGCGTGATACTCTCTTAAAATTTATATTTATTTCTATACCCTCATAAATATGTTTTTGTATAATGTCCCTATATAACGGTTCTTCTAAATCGTAATAAAAACTATATTATTTTAATAAAAAATAAAAATTTTTGAAATTACTTTTTTTATCTTTCATCGCGATCATCTTATAAATGTTTGTGTTTCACATCTACCCATTAAAGGCATTTTAGTCATTTTAATTTAAAACCGTTAATTTTTTAACGGCATTAGAAGGCGTGGGTGCATATGAAAAATAAGGATTAAAAAAGGTAGAATAGCAAAACAAGTGTTTCGAGGATATACATGCAAATATCAATTTTGGAAGGATATTCATATAAAATTTGATATTTAGAAGAACATTCATCTTAAAAAAAAAATTATTAAAGAAATTATTGGTATGATGCACGACGCCCAGACAAGAGCTGATGTGCACGATCGTGCGGAAACGGGCAAGCCTAGCCACATGGCACACGGGCGCGGAAAGCCTAGCCGCGTGGTTGCGCACTGTCACACGCGGCCTGTCACACGCGGGGCCGCATGCTGATCCGCGTGGAAAGATATATGAAATCTGAGAACTTTCCCATAGTACCAAGATAGAACGCAAAATTCATCGTATAAAAGATAAATGAATCAAAGTTTCGGGCTTTTAATCAACGGATGGTAATATCTTTCACTACAATGAATGTTGGGCCATGAATTTTTCAGATTTCAACCTCATATAGGACTACATATTCCTACAAAATCTCGGCCTAACTCAAGATATAGTAAATGTTGCTATTAACAGGGTTTCAATCACCTTGAATTTGCAAAATAAGGGAATAAATGAATGTAATAGTAATACTGAGACTTCTTTAGCATATCAAAAGCCCAAAAAAAGATCATGAATTCAACAACATCGCTATGATACCAATGATAAACAAAAGAGTACTTAATAAAAATTTAAATTTTATGAGTTACCTCAAAAGTGTGCAAAATGGAACTCCTAGGATCCGAGGGATTGAACCACATATTTTTCTATTTCTGGAATATACACTAAGTCAACTGTGCTATCACAATGGAAAGCACATAAAAAACCACAATTCAAGTGCTTTTGGTGCAAGAATAAGATGAAAGGGAGTTTTTTTTTTTTTGCTAAAAAAGTGGGGGAAGGAAGGAGAAGGGACAAGCCCACCCCCGCGTAGCAGCCCCCACTGGGCCCCCCATCCTGCCAGGAGAATGTTCGATGCGGGCAAACCGGGTCGTATGTTGGGCACGCCGACCTATTTTACTTATATCCTCCCACCGTGAGACGGCTCGGTTACCCGACTCGACCCTCCGTGTGAGTACGTCACACCTGGCACCACCCAGGCTACCAGCCGACCAGTAGCACTTCCAGACCCCATGTCTAGGCGTGGAGCATTCGGTCCCCAAATTTAATCGACGCCGCGCGTTTCGAACCTGGAACCACTTGGTTGGAAGCAAACGCCCCGTTCCAACTTAGGCTACCACCTTGGTGGCGATGAAAGGGAGTTCTTACTTGATGTTTCTCTCTTTGAAACACTTAAAAATTGCTGGGGGGGGGGGGGGGGGGGATTCTGGACGAGAATTGAGTCAAGGAATCACTTGGATAAAAGAGGGAGAGGGAAATAGAAACTATCGGGTAGTTTCTTTCTCCTCCCAACTACTTCTTCTTACATTTAAATATTAGGTGATCCTGGTCAAGGTAACCCATCATGGGCGGCTCAACCAGACCCAAAAACCAACAGGTCATGCGATTGGCATCGAGATACATGGCTGCTTGAAGATCTTTTTGTGAACATTTGATAATAGGAAAACCAAAAATTTAGTCAATCAGCAAAACGTATATAGCAAAGAATCTTCCTTTGATTATAGGATGACTTTTGTAGAGACTCCTAGCTTTCAAGATATCAAGACATAAGATTGTTAATAAGTTTAGCTCGTCATATGCTGAAGTCAGAGGGGGCTTTAGTGGAGAAAGAGAGATGAGTTGTATATCGGAGTCTAAAAGTCAGAATCGAGGAGAAGAATCCCCTTTAAAGAGGAAGAAGTTCTCCTTTTATAAGAGGGATACAAGATTACCTGTGATGTGACCGGACGAATTAATGAGTTATCGTCATGATTGAGTGTGGTCATCTGAATTAATGCGTTGCTGTGGAGGACGGAACTGGAGCCAATGAGTTGTTGTGGGTGATCGGACGTAGTTGAGTGAGTCGATAAGTTGCCGTGGATAGTCTGAGATTTTGAGTAAGCCGGAGATCCGTGGAGACTATGCGCATTAATTGTTGACAATCGTAGCAGGGTATGGTCCCTGGTTGATGTGTCGTGGCATGGCCGGTAAGCAAAGTATGGTACGGTGAGACTGCTGCAGAGTGTGGCCGCAGCATGTGGACGATGAGCTCTCGGTCTTCTGGCTTGGCCTGCATGAGCTCGGCCTTCTGAGCTCGGCCTGCATGAGTCGGCCTTCTGAGCTCGGTCTGCATGAGCTCGATCTTCTGAGCTCGGTTTGCATGAGCTTGGCCTTCTGAGCTCGGTTTGCATGAGAGAGTACTGGAGCAGCTCAGCTTAGAGCGAGTGGTATTGTCCGCTTTGGGGATCGGGAGCTCACGCAGAATTTGCTTAGCGATATGCCTCTGCGGAGGCGCCACCCCGTACGGTTTTGTCCTCCGCACAGAGTTCGCTTAGCGATATGCCTCTGCGGGGGGCCCCTCTCGAATGAGAGAGTGCTGGAGCAGCTCAGCTCAGAGCGAGTGGTATTGTCCGTTTTGGGGATCGGGAGTTCGCGCAGAGTTCGCTTAGCGATATGCCTCTGCGGTGGCGCCACCCCTCACAGTTTTGTCCCCCGCATAGAGTTCGCTTAGCGATATACCTTTGCGCCGGGGGGGTGGTGATGCCGGACCAAATTTAAATGGAGGCAGGAGAAGAGGGGAAGAGAAGGAGGAAGAAGAAGAGAAGAAGGAGAAGGGAGGAGAAGAGAAGAAGTGGAAACGTGGGGGAAAGAAATCTTTAATTCTGCATTAAAACCCTAATCAACATAAGAGTCCCTTTTAAATAGGGCCCCATAAGAACAATTAAAATAAACCCCTTACATAAAATAATTCCCCACAAATAAGCCCTAAAATGCAAATAAGCCCAGAATAAAATAAACCACAAATAAATTCCTAAACACAAATAAACCCAGAAATAACAATAAGCAAATATGCAAATAAAATGGGGACCTAGCTGATGTCCCCATCAACTCCTCCCGGGTGAGAAAAACTCGACCCCGTCGAGTGTAAATCGGGTCGGCTGTCGTACTGCTCCAGAAGATTCGGGTCAAGGCGCTGCAACTCAGCTCGCGAAATCCACGACACATCTGATTCGGGTCGACCTTTCCACCGAACAAGGTAACGTTGGTAGCTTCCTCTCCTGGTAGATATAACCTGCTCATCTAATATATGTTCTATGTGTTCTCTGCGTGCATGAAACTGTGGAGGTGGAGGCTCACTAGCAGGTGCTAGAGCAGGGTGATCAACAACAGTGGATGTATCAACAAAAGGGTCAGAAGGAATGAATGTTGATTTCTTGTATGGGACTAAATCTTCAATTTTAAATGTCGCACTAATCCCATAGTCTTCAGGAAGATCTACAACATACGCATTCGAACTGATTTTCTTTAGGACTTTGAACGGTCCCGCACTCCGAGATTGCAACTTTTTGAACGTCCCCGAAGGAAGTCGTTCAGGTCTAATTCTTACCATGACTGAATCACCTACATTTAATTCTTTATAACGTCGGTGCAAATCAGCAAAGGATTTATATTTTAAGTTATTAGAGTGAATAAGTTTGCTGATCTCCTGATGCAATGAATGCAGGTGTGAAGCAAATGATTGTGCAGACTCAGAGACTCTATGTTGATGAGACATGGGAATCAAGTCTATGGGTTGCCTAGGTTTATAGCCATTAACCACTTCAAAAGGACTCATGCCTATGGTCCTATTGACCGAACTATTATATGCAAACTCGGCAGTTGGTAACACGAGATCCCAAGTCCTAGTATGCTCACCTACCAGACATCTGAGAAGACTCCCTAGACTTCGGTTGACAACTTCGGTCTGGCCATCAGTTTGGGGGTGATAGGCAGAGGAAAATTTTAATTTGGTACCCATCATGTGCCAAAGAGTTTTCCAAAAATAGCTCATAAACTTAACATCCCTATCGGACACAATAGATTTAGGAAGACCATGGAGTCTAACGACTTCGTCAAAATAGAGTTTCGCAATCCTAGAAGCATCAGAAGTCTTAGAACATGGGAGAAAATGAGCCATTTTAGAGAATCAGTCCACTACTACAAAAATGGAATCGTGTTTGGTCGAGGTACGTGGAAGCCCTAACACAAAATCCATGCTAACATCTTGCCACGGACAATCAGGAACAGGTAGTGGAGTGTAAAGCCCAGTGTTCTGTTTACGTTGTTTGGCTAATTGACATGTGCGGCACTGAGCGACGATCTTGGCCACGTCTCTCTTGAGACTCGGCCAGAAGAAACGTCTTTCTACCATCTCAATGGTTTTGTCTCTCCTGAAATGCCCAGACAGTCCTCCAGCGTGTACTTTCCATAGTAGAAAATCTCTCAAAGAAGTTCGAGGAATACACAAACGGTCGGAGCGAAAGAGATAATCATCGTGTAAAAAGAAATCATCGTGCTCTCTCTCTACTCCCTCTCGTAGGGTCAGGTATACATTACTAAAATCGGGACAGGTGGTATATTGTTCCCTGATCCTTTCAAAACCAATTACTTCAGTGCTCATCATGGATAGGAGGAAGATCCGTCGACTGAGCGCATCAGCAGCCTTATTCTCAACTCCAGCTTTATGTTTCAGCACAAAAGTATAGGCTTGTAGAAACTCAATCCATCGGCCATGTCGAAGGTTTAATTTCTTTTGAGAATTGAGATACTTTAAAGCCTCATGGTCTGAATACAGGACAAATTCTTGCGGTAGCAAATAGTGTCGCCAATGTCGCAAAGTTTGCACTACCGCATAGAATTCCTTATCATAGGTGGAATAACGCAACCTGCCGTCACTTAACTTTTCGCTAAAGAACGCGACAGGGTGACCTTCTTGGCTTAACACACCACCTATGCCAACGCCAGAGGCATCACATGCGACCTCGAATACCTTAGTGAAATCAGGGAGGCGCAAGACAGGTGCTTCGGTCATCCTATGCTTAATATCTTTAAATGCTTGGGATGCCGACTTAGTCCAGATAAAGTCTCCTTTCTTCATGCAATCTATGATGGGAGACATTATTGAACTAAAATTCCTAATGAAGCGACGATAGAAAGTAGCCAGACCATAAAAACTGCGTACTTCCGCTAAGGTCTTGGGCTCAGGCCAGTCGACTATCGCGCTTACTTTTTCTGGATCAGCGGAGACACCCTTGGAAGATACTATGAATCCTAAGAAAGTGACGTGATCAGTTAGGAAGGCACACTTCTTAGGGTTTGCAAAGAAGTTTTCTCTCCGCAGGACTTCACAAACCTGCCTTAGGTGTGAGAGATGGAGCTCTTGAGTTTGACTATAAATGAGGATGTCATCAAAGTATACAACGACAAATTTATTCAAGAAAGGTCGAAAGATCTGTGTCATCACCCTCATAAAAGTACTTGGAGCATTTGTTAATCCGAAAGGCATTACTAACCATTCGTAGAGTCCATCTTTGGTTTTGAATGCTGTTTTTCATTCATCCTCAGGACGAATCCGAATCTGGTGGTACCCACTCTTTAGGTCGATCTTGGAAAAAACTGTAGCACCAGACATATAGTCTAAAAGGTCGTCCAGCCTAGGAATGGGAAAACGATACTTTACCGTGATTTTATTGATAGCACGGCTATCGACGCACATCCTCCAAGAGCCATCTTTCTTGGGAGTGAGGAGTGCAGGTACAGCACAGGGACTCAAACTCTCACGAATATACCCTCGAGTGACGAGTTCGTCAACTTGGCGTTTCAGTTCAGTATGCTCGTTTGGATTGAGTCTATGGTGGGGAAGATTTGGCAGTGACGCTCCAGGAATGAGATCAATTACGTGCTGGATATCACGCATTGGAGGGAGTGCCTCTGGAAGATCAGTGGGGAAGACAGAGTGAAACTCCTCCAACAGAGGAACTACGGCGGCCGGATGTTCGGCATTTGACTCCACATTGATAACTCTAGCCACAAGAGCGAATACAGGTGAATGGCTTTCGATATCTTTCATTACCTCTTTCGAAGTAATGATGTGAAGTGACTCATCTTTTTGTGGCGTAGCACCTTTCTTCTCAGGGCCGGGTTCTCTAGGAGGTAATGAATTCAGTATAATTTTCCGACCCTGGAACATAAAACTACACGAATTTGATCGACCATGAAGTGTGACGTCCCTATCGTATAACCAAGGTCTTCCTAGAATGACTTGACCTACGTCCATCGGAAGGCAGTCGCACCAAATCTCGTCTTTATAAGATAGGAATTGAATCGGGACAAGGCATCTTTCTGAAATCGAAATGGACGTCTTATCTACCCAGGCTACTTTATATGGATTAGGATGAGGGGTAGATTTCAGGCCAAGACGAGAAACAACTCCAGACGCAATGGCATTGATGCAACTCCCGCTATCAAATAAGATTTTGCATGTTTTACCATTGATCTTAATAAGTGTATAAAATAGGGAGGTTCTTCGCCAGTCTTGCTCGATCTTTGTTTGGGCTAGTGTGCACCTAACCACATGGAGCCTATGGTTTTGGTCATTCCTATCAGTGGGCTCATTTTGGTATTCAGTCTGAACAAACTCTAACCCGGTCTTTTCGTCTCCAAAGTCATCTACAAAATCCTCGATGTTTGGTTCATAGACTTCTTCGACACATTCAGTATCCTGGGTTCCTGCTTCCAATTCAGTCATTAAATAGGTCTTGGCATTACATTGGGACGCAATATGGCCAAACTTTTGGCACCTGAAACACTGGGTTTGGTTTCTTAAGGGCGGGTTGGACCCTAATATGCCTTTTCCTTTATCAGTTGATGTACTTTGAGCAGGCACCGGGAACGTCCTAGTCGGTGTTTGGCTAGAACCGGGCTGGGAAGGATGGTTGGAGAGTGGTCTGGGTTGTGGGAGATGGCTTTGGTTAGGTCGGGCTCCTGGGGGTAAGAACCGAGAGTCGGTACGTCTCACCACAGGGACTCGTAAAAAACTATCCACGTCTTGAGCCAATTGGTATGCCTGGCCAAGGGTAGTAATCTCTCGGAGGATCAATTCTTTCTGGATCTCCTCACGGAGTCCAGCTCGAAACCTAGAAAGAGTAACAGTCTCCTCTTCGATTACACCACACCTCATGTGAAACTCCTCAAATTGTGCAATGTAATCGGCAACAGTTGAAGTTCCTTGAGTTAGTTTCTGCCACCTATCCATAAGGCGTTGTCGGTAAGAGAATGGTAGATACTTCTCATTCAGTTTTTCTTTCATATCCTCCCAAGTGGTGATGCGTGGAAGCCTCTGGGTCTCACGCCGATGTTCAACATTATGCCAGTACCAGTGAGCTTGCCCAATAAGCTTCATTTTGGCAAACCGTACTTTTCTATCTTCAGTCATATCGTACCACTCAAAATAATTATCCATGGCTGCTCTCCAATCAAGGTACACGCTCGGCTCTAATTGACCAGCAAATGTGGGAGCTTCTACTCGCACGGTACGAAGTAGTCTCTCGTCAAGATCGCGCTGGTGATCAGGATGATGTTGGTTCCTAGGGGGATGGGGAAAAGCTGCAGGCGGTGTGGTCAAACCAAACTCGGGATAAGCTGCGATTGGGGATGATGGTTCCGGAGTCCTAGGGTGTTGTACTAGAGCACGGATCTCACGTTTGAATTCGTCGTTATCAGCTCGTATTGCAGCTAATTGTTCCAGAATATCTTGTATGACTCTGGGGTCCATGGTGGATGAAGGGGTCTGAGAGTCAGTGAGGAGGTACTCTCTACCACTACGGGTGGGCATACAGGAACTACTCTAGTTGGTAATATGATATGCAATACTACTAATGAACCCTAATTGTCCAAAGGTAATGCAGGACAACCTACTGATGCAACCCACTAATGCAACCTACTATGAATTCGGAAATCAGCAACTTTTCACAAAAATAACTTAAAATTAAATGTTACTAATTTGTACTTTGGTTATTTCAGAATTAAAGTAGAAAATTAGTCACTATAAGAAGTTAGGTTGCAAACACGTTTTACAGTCATTCAAAGTCTGAAAGTAATCTGATCTATGGATGTTGAAGATGTCCTGACACTAAGGTGTGCTAATTTAATATTTAGATTTAATTGGTAGGTAGGACAGGTGTGGTGGAAAATGTTCTAGGTTTTGCAGTTTGACAAGAAAATAAGTTTCAAAATAGGGCTGTCATGCAAGAGAACTAGAACATATTTAGATAAGCAAGCCCAAAGGAGGAAGAATCTATTACCTGTGGTGAATGCAGTTGACCAGAATCGTCTGCGCGTGGAGTCTCGAACACGAAGTTGGCGCCGGGCAGAGCTAGCTGGAGTTATGGAATTGAGCCCAAGGCTTCCTGGGCTGTTGAATTGGGCTAAAGAATACTCTGGTTTGGGCCTGAGATCGGACCTGCAGCAGCTTGGGTCTGGGCCGCGCTCAAATGATGGCGCACGGGCTTGGGCCAGTACGGGAGCAAGGACGGCTGGGGGAAGCTGAGTCAGTGGGGTTGGAACTGCTGGCCCTTGGTTCGTGTGGGAAAGATGGAGGGCCAAGGGGGAGAGCAGATGAAGGAGGCGACGGTTGGGATGGCGGCCGAAGTCGGGGAGGTGCTGTGGTGGTGCTCGGGGTGGCGGTGGCGAGGATGGCGTGGGTCCGGTGTCGTTCATGGGAGACGTCCTCGGGTCGCAGTGAAGGCGGACACGGCGGCGGCGGCGGACGAGGCTCGGTGGAGGCGGAGCCCGGCGGAGGTGGCGCAACAGAAATGGAACGGCAGCAGCGGCGGCAACTTGAAAAAGGAGGCGGAGCTCGGCTTCGGTGGCGGCGCGGCGAATCGTGCGCAGGCGGCGCGGATCGGCAGTGGAGATGGCGAGGTGGCGGCGGAAAATGGGGCGGCGAACTCGGCGGAAAATGGGAGCGGCGATGTCGGAGGCGGCGCTGCGGTGTAGGCGGCGTCCGGACGGAGGTGGCACGGCTCGGCAACGGCGGCGGCGTCGGCGGCGGAAACCCTAGGATTTCCGTTCGACAGAAACAGAGGTTAGTTTTTTTTTTTTTTTGAACCTTAACGGGTTCGGGTTATCGGTTTCGGGTTTCGAAAGAAACCCGCTCCGATAACTGTGAAACTTAGCACGTGCGGGTCACGTGCCATTTTTTTTTTTTTTTTTTTTTAACTTACCGGATGTGGACCCGGGTTAACGGGTTTTGGGGTAACGGGTTTAGAACTTACCCGTTACCACCCGTCTCCGTCTTCAACCTCCCGAACGATTCGGGAGGGCGTTCCGGCCGCTTCGGCGGTGGTTGCGGAACGGCCGAACGGCAAGGTGACGGTGGCTCCGTTGTCGGCGGCGACAGGCGGCGGCTGGTCGTGGTGGCGGCCGGAATCTTGCGCGCGGTGGTCGGCGGGTGCGTCGACAGTGCCGAGGGACAAGGTGGCAAACAGATCGGCGACGCTCTTCCTCTTTCCGGCAGCGGGAGTCACACGCGGTCCTTCAACGCGCTCCGGTGTCCGTGGTCGACGTACGGCGTAATACTCGTGTGGCCACAGAAATCCAGGAATCCGGCGACGCTCGGCCATACACCGGTGGTGGCACGACGGTGAAGACGCAGCAGAGATGGTGGTGGCGTCGGTTGCAGGCTCCGGTGGAGGGCCAGAGGCGGCGCTGCAGGGAGGCCTCCGGGGGATCTGATGGAAAGAGGTGGTTGCGGCAAGGAGGACACAGTGGAACTGCTCGGCCACGGGGGAGCTTCCTTTTTTTTTTTTTTGAGCAGACTGACAGAGGGAAAGAAGAAGGAACCGAGAAGCCCGGTGAACCAGGAGTGGTTCCCCTCTGTTCCTTCTTGTGAGAATTGAGAGAGCGGAAGATCTTTTCTGGTGAGCGGAACTGGCAGAGGGAGTGGTCCTGTTCTTGCTGTTGGTGGGAACCGAGGGAAAGGAAGATTGTAGTTGGCTCGTGGCTTTGGCAATAGAAGCAAAACCAACCTGCTCTGATACCAAGTTGATGCCGGACCAAATTTAAATGGAGGCAGGAGAAGAGGGGAAGAGAAGGAGGAAGAAGAAGAGTAGAAGGAGAAGGGAGGAGAAGAGAAGAAGAGGAAACGTGGGGGAAAGAAATCTTTAATTCTGCATTAAAACCCTAATCAACATAAGAGTCCCTTTTAAATAGGGCCCCATAAGAACAATTAAAATAAACCCCTTACATAAAATAATTCCCAACAAATAAGCCCTAAAATGCAAATAAGCCCAGAATAAAATAAACCACAAATAAATCCCTAAACACAAATAAACCCAAAAATAACAATAAGCAAATATGCAAATAAAATGGGGACCTAGCTGATGTCCCCATCAGGTGGGGTGGGGCCTTTGACGCTCAGCCTTTTGAGGTCATGCCTGCCGAAATCCTTCTGAGCTCAGTGGGAGCTTCGGTGATGGCAATGCTCTACAGGAAAGCGATGTCGCAAGTGCCGTCCTAAGGTCTTGCACCCATGAGGAGGGAGTACATGCTGGTTTCTTACTTGCTGCAGGAAGATAGAAGAGTTTGAAGGGCAATGGGATTAAATGGGACTGTACCCTTTGCCACAGAGGCTTACAATCCCATTATGAAACTCCATAACTCTCCTCGTCCAGGCTTTAGCTTTTATTTCTCTTCCCCTCCAACTCGTTGACGTGAGACTCGGGCTACTACTTCTTATTGGTTGCCCCCACGTCCCATGTCGTTGCAGCGGGAGTCAGGCCTGATTTGAGATGGCTCGGGTGAAAGTTTCTTTCTCCGCTTAACATGAACCCGTGGAGGCGGCACAGGAGGGGCCTCCACTTGTTGCAGGCTTTGGACTGCAATGGCTAGTGCTTGGGCTTGCTACACCAGCGTGTCGAACTGCTCGGGTTGGACTTGTGGAACTTGATTTACCGGAGGTCTTGGTGGTGGATTCTGGACTGAGCATCCGAGGCTTGGAGCATGATGCCGAAAGGCGTTAGAGACTCCTCTGCTCCTTAGTCTCATGATCATGACTCAGGCCCTTCCTCTAGCGCCAACTATTGCTGGAAATTGGACCTGGGGTTGACCACTAGCTGAGAAGGAGGAGCTCCGGTGCTTGTGGTACGTCGGCAGGCTGCGTCCTCCGAGGGACCTGCAAAAAGCCGGTGGCCGGGATTTCCGGTGCCGGCCCTTCGATGCTTAAGTCAGAGGGGGGCTTTAGTGGAGAAAGAGAGTTGAGTTGTATATCGGAGTCTAAAAGTCAGAATTGAGAAGAAGAATCCCCCTTTAAAGAGGAAGAAGTTTCCCTTTTATAGAAGGGATACAGAGTTACCTGTGATGTGACCGAACGAATTAAATGAGTTACCGTCATGATTGAGTGTGGTCATTTGAATTAATGCGTTGCTGTGGAGGACGGGACTAGAGCCAATGAGTTGTTGTGGGTGACCGGACGTAGTTGAGTAAGTCGATGAGTTGCCATGGATGGCCTGAAATTTTGAGTAAGCCGGAGATCCGTGAAAACCATGCGCATTAATTACTGACAGTCGTAGCAGGGTATGGTCCCTGGTTGATGTGTCATGGCTTGGCCGACAAGCAAAGTGATAAGAGCACAAAAGTGCGACCTACATGTTACTAAAATTAGTGTTATTGCTAACTAATAATGATGAATTCACTAGATTAATATTATATTTGGGTTTAACATAGATTAGTATAAATTAGAGATAAAATGCACATTGAGTACAAATTTGACTTCAAATCGGGTCCGAGTCGGGTTCGGGTCCGAGTCGGGTTCGGGTCCGAATCGGGTCCATTTCTTTTGTGCTTTTGGAAAATAATTTTGGGCAAATCTAAATTGGCCATGTCATAACTATAAGGTGCTGGGTGACCCATGACTTGAAAGACTTGCAACTGACCTCTAGTCAGAACAGATGACCCGTGACGAACTTAGTCCGTCTGTCTACAAGCCAAATTTCATATCACATTATTTTATTCATATGACTAATTGGATGGAAATGGTATCTCCCAGACCTTCCTCCAAATCCAATTCCATTGCAGAAACTGGCACATGACCCATTTTCAGCCAAGCCAAGCACCCGTGCCGGCTCTTCCGGATTCCCAGCATCACGCGTCCGTATTCATCTTCCACTTCATCACCGGCGTCTCCCCAAGGCCGTGGTCCCAGCTCCAGCCATGATCCAAGCAGCAGATCCCAGCTTCCTTCCAAGTCGGATCCACGTCGATCCCATGCGAAAGCAGGGAGAGCAACGGTCCCCACCATCCCATGATCCCGCCTCACAGAGCGCCTCTCTACTCTTCTTCCGGTCACAGCGAGCCTTCCATTCCTCTTCTCCCGCGATGCATCAAGCCATGATCCATGTCCCAGCAAGGCGTGATTTCCAGCGATCTCCCTCCAAATCCTCCACGCCATCAACGCTTTCACAGCCAGCCGTCCGCATCATCCCCGCCTTGCAGCCGTCCGTCCTCAGCGGAATCACAGCACAAAGCATCCAGATCAGCCTCTCCCGGAATCCCAGCGTCCGAATCCATCTCCCCCTCTTCCGGCCACAGCAGCGGATTTTCAGCAACCCCCAAACACCGCGTCAGTGATCGGCTCATCCCAGCTCATCCCACGCGCCTCCTTCCTTCCGCATCAGCCCACCTTCCGCTTCCATGCAATCCCGGGCGATTCACCTCCCAGCAACGAAGATCCCGGCGCCTCCCTTCCGCATCAGCAGCACCCGAAGAAGGAAGCCAAGTCCCCACCTTCCGCTTCAGCTCCCAGCGATTCCGCATCCATGGCCCAAAGAAGGAAGTTCACGCCTCCCTTCCGCGATCCGCCCCGGCGATCCCGCTGATCCCGCCTCCACCACATTTCCAAGGGCCTATAAAAAGAGGGAGAGGCCACTCGGCAAGGGAGAGCTCGGTGTGCGGGTGAAGGCCAAAGAAACAGGGGAAGGGAAGCTCTGTTCCAAAGGAAAAAAAAAAGAGTTTTGAGTTGTGCTCTGTTTTCAAACAGAGCACGTTGTTCTTCTTTTTCTTTTTACTTTTTTTGGTTTTATTTTAATTAAGAGGAGTATTGTTTTTAATTTTAATTAAGAGTTTTATTTGTAATTCTTTCTGTTGCAATTTTACTGGAGAGTTTTATTTTAAGAGCTTTAGATTTGCAATTTTAATTTATGTTTTTCACATTCTATAATTTTTTTTCTTTTCATGCAATATATGAAATTCTCTCTCATACAATCTAGGTTCTAGGCTTTAATCTTCTTAATCACTGTTTTCATCCATACCAACATTTTCCTTTGAATAGTTAAATATTTCATGAAAATTTATAAATCCTCTTCGATTTCTAAGTACTTGTCTTTTCTTTATTTTAAAAATAATGAAGATTCTCTGGTAGACCAGAAAATCAGTCAACATCCCCAACATAATGTTTTTATTCTATTATTCAAAAAATCGATTTTGAATCCGAGTGAACGTTCTAATTTTTATGCAACTCCAATCGTCTCCCTGTGGATCGACCTCTTACAACCGCTATTCTTCGAGTAGGAAAGGTAAGAGTAGAATTTAAATTTAACTTTTGTTCGTCGGTTCTAACAATGATCTGTCTAATCATATTTTTAGGTAGACAGGAATCGGACGAACAAAATTTTGGCGCCGTTGCCAGGGAGGCAAATCGAGAAGCAAGAACGATCACGAAGATCAAATTGGATTTTGGATGCCCGGAGTGAACGCACTCCGGTAGTAAGTTTTTATTTTTATTATTTTGATTATTTTCAGTTAATAATTTCGTAGTTATTAAATTCTGAAATTTGAAATTCGAAAAAAATTTCAAAAAAAATAAAATAAAAAAAAATAAAAAATGAAATATAAAAAATATTTCAAAATTCAAAAATTCAAAAATTTAAATTCAAAATTTGAATTCTGAAATTCGAAATTTGAAATTTAAATTTAAATTTAAAAAATATATTAAAAAAATTCAAAAAAAAATTAAAAAAAAATTAAAAAAAATCTATATTATTTTTGCTAGTAATTGATAAGGCGCAATCCCCCGAGGTGATCATACCTCTATTGGGACTCCTCACGGAGTAATCTCCAGAGCTTATTCAACGGGCATTCGGAGATTGACTGACGCATAAGAATTGTGTTTAGTTTACATTCAAGTTATTGCTATATATAAAAAAAATAATAAATAAAAATAAAAAATTATATAAAAAAATAAAAAAAATTTATTGATTGCTCATTTAATCAATACAACCTAATGACATTGCATAAACTTTTAAAAAAAATATTGATTATTTGCTGCATTTAGTACTAAGCATTTGCATAAAGTAATTAAGGGCAAAACCCATTAAAAAGATAAGGTCGGGAAGTCATTACCTGTCCTTAGCCCAAAAATCACCACCTTGCATATTTATCCTAAGCCAAATTAAATTAAAATCAAATTAGACGTTGGCCTTAGGGTTTTCGAGCTCAATTAGGCTCTTGGAAAGAAGCGGCTGAAAGCCACTCCAGTGAGAATTTAGTAATTGGTGATGTCTAGGAAAGTTTTACAATAGTGAGAACTGTTACGGGTATTGTGGTATCGGTGTATCCCTTCTGGCACCACCACACACCCCGGGACTTTCCTGGTCACTGATTACTGGATTGCTTAACTGGTAAGCTCAAGCTTAATCTGAAAGGGAGATTAGGAGCTGTCTAATCTAGGAGAGAATTTCAGAAACTTTTTAACCTGATACATCTCTGTGCAACTAGATTTTAGAAGCTATTAAACCTCACTTAGTTCTAAAACTAATAGGGTCAAATTGTTGTGTGGTGTTGGTTGTGGTCATCTGTGTCTAGTCCTTCTCTTCTTTTAGGATTTCGTTCATTGTAGGAGTCGAATCTAATTAAGTTGTGGAAAATGTATGCATGGTAGAAGGTCATTAAGGGATAAGTTAACCCCATTTGATCCTGAGATTGAAAGAACTTTTCATCACAACCTGCGAACTGTAAACCAACCGTCGATCTCTACAATGGGTGAACACATTAGAACCCTAAATGAATTGTTTGCACCCGCATCCGCTAGTCCACCTACATGTATAGTATTGCCAATAAATAATGCAACCCAATTTGAAATTCGGGCTGCAACAATAAACATGTTACCCAAGTTTCATGGGTTCGAGAGTGAACAACCCTATATTCATCTAAACAAATTTTTGACAATATGTCAAACGTTTAGAAATCAAAACTTAGATGAAGAGGGTATTAAATTAAGGTTATTTCCCATGACTTTAGAGGATCGTGCTGCTGCATGGCTGTATTCCCTAGCTTCAAATTCCATCACATCATGGGAACAACTATCTAGGAAGTTCATGGCTAAGTTCTATCCTATGGTAAAGACTGAAAAAATTAAGGATGCCATCAAAACTTTTAGAGGAAAATCTGAGGAGGAATTTTCCCAAACTTGGGAACGGTTCCATGACTTGTTGGTCAAATGCCCACACCATGGGCTTGATAAGGCTGATCTAGTATATTTCTTTTACAAAGGACTACCTCCGGCACATAGAAACATGATTGAGTCCATGCACAAGGGTAGGTTCATGGACCAAACCCCGGATCAAGCCTATGAATTTCTTGTTGACTTAGCCGAGAACGCCCAAAATTGGAGTAGCTATGGTGAGGAAGTAAATAGAGATGAGTTCGGGTCTAGAAAACTAAGTAATTATGAAATGAAAGCAGACCCAGAACTCAAAAATGTCATGTCCAATCTGGTGACTGGAATGAACAACTTAAGCAAAAAGTTTGATGCTTTCACTGTTTCCACTAGCTCAAGTTCATATAAAGAGTTAAATCCCATCATGAAAGTGGATCATGAGTTACAAAGTTTATGTATCTTGTGTAACAGTTCTGAGCATCTAGTGGAGTGTTGTCCTAGTTTACCCACCATTAAGGCCGAGCAAGCAAATGCTCTAAATTCATATAGTGCCTTCAAAAAGCCCACTCCCAATTCATTCAGTCCAGTCTACCACCCTGATAATAGGTTCCATCCAAATTTCTCATACAAGCAAAATGAACCTATTCAGCATCAAAGTGGTCCACCAGGTTTTCAGAACAACTTCCCCAGGATAGGTCCACCACAAATGAACCAACCTTTGGTTCCATCTGTACCGCCTTATAATGCCCCTATCCCACAGCAACCTTCACAATTAGAAACCATGATGGCTAATATGATAAAACAACAACAAGATTTTATCAAGCAACAACAACAGACCAATACAGCCCAAGCCCAGACTAACCAATTCCATGTGCAAGCAATTGCAAAACTTGAGGTTAGTCTGAGCCAAATAGCTAACTCTCTAGGGGATAGGAAGAAAGGTGAACTACCTAGTCAACCAGTGCCTAACCCTAGTAGACAACAAAATCAAGGTCAGATAGGTCAGTATCAAATCAATTCTAATGGAAATCCGACCTATGAAGTCCAAGCAATTACCACTTTAAGGTCTGGCAAGCAAGTAGACAATAAAGTCCAACTTCCTGAAAATGAAAAAGAAAATAAAACTGAATCCGATAAAAACCCTATTCAGGAGAGGGGTCAAGAACAGGACAAACCGAAAAAAAGGGAAGAACCCATAGAAACATACAAACCCAAGGTTTCCTTTCCCAGTAGACTTCAGGACTCCAAGAAACAATCTAACTTTGATGAAATCATGGAAGTCTTTAAAACTGTTCAAATAAATATACCTTTTCTCGATGCCATAAGACAAATTCCCTCCTATACAAAATTCTTGAAAGACCTCACCACGGTCAAAAGAAAAACAAGTATTCCTAGGCAAGCTGTTATGGCTGCACAAGCCTCATCCCTCATTCAACAACAGATTGCCCCGAAATTCAAAGACCCTGGTTGCCCAACTATTGAAATAAAAATAGGAGAGACGATCATCCAAAGAGCTCTATTAGATTTAGGAGCCAGTGTAAATCTACTTCCCTACTATGCGTACCAAAAGTTAGGTTTGGGGGAATTAAAGCCTACAAATATTACCCTTTCCTTAGCAGATAGGACAGTGAAGTACCCCAAGGGGATTGTAGAGGATGTAATAGTGAAAGTAAATGAGTTTTACTATCCTGTGGACTTCGTTATCCTTGAGACCGAACCTGTAATACATCCAGACAATCACACACCTATAATTTTAGGTAGACCCTTCTTAGCCACAGCAAATGCTGTGATCAATTGTCGGAATGGGATGCTGAAGTTATCTTTTGGCAATATGAAAGTCGAACTTAATGTCTTTAATATAAGTAAACAACCACCAGACGACAAAGAAATCAATGATGTTGACATGATTGAAAGTCTGGTTCAGGAGACTTTCTTATAAACTTATAATAAGGACCCTTTAGAAGCTTACCTTGCCCATTCTGAGGAAGTGGTCGAGCATGCACCCCCTAGTTCTGTTCCTCTTATAAGCATAGATCGTCACCAGCCAACTGTTCTTCCTTGGACTCTTCCAAAACCATTCTTAGATAGTGGTTGAAAAAAATGGGGATTTTCATTTTGTCTGGCTGAAGACATAAAACTTAGCGCTCTTGGGAGGCAACCCAACATGTAAATATTTTAAAAAAAAAAATTGCAGGTTTGTGATTTTTGCCCCTATTGTCACTTTACCTACCCATATCAGGTAACTTCTCCTCTATCCTATTATTGTTTTAAATTTTCTTTCACATTGAGGACAATGTTAGATTTAGGTGTGGGGGAGAGAATATTTTCGATGCAATTAAAAAAATATTAAAATTAAAAAAAATAATTAAAAAAAAGGGGATTTCAAATTTTTAACTCAAAATCTAATCTTTTTGGCTGTATAAAGTAGGAATTGCTTTGACAATAGCTTTGAGTTAAGGAATATGATAGCAGTTTTAGCTTGAGTTGTCGTCCCACCTATCTTCTGCTAACATGATACAAGATGAGTTAGCA
Organism: Phoenix dactylifera; assembly: GCF_009389715.1. Classification (NCBI taxonomy): domain Eukaryota; kingdom Viridiplantae; phylum Streptophyta; class Magnoliopsida; order Arecales; family Arecaceae; genus Phoenix; species Phoenix dactylifera. The sequence goes on from NW_024068185.1 coordinate 124,412, forward strand.
CCTACACATAAGCACATGAATAGTGGGGTATGTAAACTTACGACTAATATGAATACTTTTAATCTTCGGGATAATTTAGAGTTATATGTGTGATGAACACCCTAACCTAACCAAAAAAAAAAAGAAAAAAAAAAAGAGATAAAATAAAATAATGAGTTTAATTTAAGTCTCCTCACTGAGTAACCGGGCCTCCTGCCTGGCAAGCAGCGAGTGTTCGCGTAAAAAGGTGAGGACATTGAGATTAAACTCTGAGTGACTAATTTGGCCTTGAAGCCTAGTTAACTTGAGTTATTAAGCCTGTTAGGGTGTCTCTACACCTAGTGCCCTGAGCCATCTGGATCGGGAGTCATTGGCCTAACACTCGCTACATGGGTTAGCTAGAAAGCTTAATAAGGCTAGATATTGCACAAGTCATTCTTCTTAGCATTCAGTCTGAAAAAAAAAGAATAAATAAATCCGGGGTGTTCATTACCATTTAACTCTAGAAAGTCTTGAAAATTGGAATGATCATGTTGGAAGTAAGTGAAAGCCACTCATTTATATGATACTATCTTGCACCTCACTACATTCTTGACTTGTTAGCAGATAGATAGGGTGTAATGAAACTTGAGTTAGAGTCTGTTTAAATATGATAACAACAAGTCTCTATTGTCCTTGCAATTCTAGTTTCATACAGTAATACTTGTTCAAATTTCGAGTTAAAATTTGGAAATTCCTGACTGATGAAGTTTGTGGGTAACTTCACTGCAAACCCTCACGAGACAACACTCGTCCGCTAGGGTAACCTAGGGGTTTAACGGCTTGTTGCACATGCTAAGTGCAATCGTAATGCTCTACGAAAGTGAGTATTTATCTTAGGATATTTATATAATAAATAACACTTTTGCTCTCTCATTTTATCATTTTCGCACTGAATTGCTAGAGATTAGCAATAAGCTAGTTGGGGGGTGTGATAAGAGCACAAAAGTGCGACCTACATGTTACTAAAATTAGTGTTATTGCTAACTAATAATGATAAATTCACTAGATTAATATTATATTTGGGTTTAACATAGATTAGTATAAATTAGAGATAAAATGCACATTGAGTACAAATTTGACTTCAAATCGGGTCCGAGTCGGGTTCGGGTCCGAATCGGGTCCATTTCTTTTGTGCTTTTGGAAAATAATTTTGGGCAAATCTAAATTGGCCATGTCATAACTATAAGGTGCTGGGTGACCCATGACTTGAAAGACTTGCAACCGACCTCTAGTCAGAACAGATGACCCGTGACGAACTTAGTCCGTCTGTCTACAAGCCAAATTTCATATCACATTATTTTATTCATATGACTAATTGGATGGAAATGGTATCTCCCAGACCTTCCTCCAAATCCAATTCCATTGCAGAAACTGGCACATGACCCATTTTCAGCCAAGCCAAGCACCCGTGCCGGCTCTTCCGGATTCCCAGCATCACGCGTCCGTATTCATCTTCCACTTCATCACCGGCGTCTCCCCAAGGCCGTGGTCCCAGCTCCAGCCATGATCCAAGCAGCAGATCCCAGCTTCCTTCCAAGTCGGATCCACGTCGATCCCATGCGAAAGCAGGGAGAGCAACGGTCCCCACCATCCCATGATCCCGCCTCACAGAGCGCCTCTCTACTCTTCTTCCGGTCACAGCGAGCCTTCCATTCCTCTTCTCCCGCGATGCATCGAGCCATGATCCATGTCCCAGCAAGGCGTGATTTCCAGCGATCTCCCTCCAAATCCTCCACGCCATCAACGCTTTCACAGCCAGCCGTCCGCATCATCCCCGCCTTGCAGCCGTCCGTCCTCAGCGGAATCACAGCACAAAGCATCCAGATCAGCCTCTCCCGGAATCCCAGCGTCCGAATCCATCTCCCCCTCTTCCGGCCACAGCAGCGGATTTTCAGCAACCCCCAAACACCGCGTCAGTGATCGGCTCATCCCAGCTCATCCCACGCGCCTCCTTCCTTCCGCATCAGCCCACCTTCCGCTTCCATGCAATCCCGGGCGATTCACTTCCCAGCAACGAAGATCCCGGCGCCTCCCTTCCGCATCAGCAGCACCCGAAGAAGGAAGCCAAGTCCCCACCTTCCGCTTCAGCTCCCAGCGATTCCGCATCCATGGCCCAAAGAAGGAAGTTCACGCCTCCCTTCCGCGATCCGCCCCGGCGATCCCGCTGATCCCGCCTCCACCACATTTCCAAGGGCCTATAAAAAGAGGGAGAGGCCACTCGGCAAGGGAGAGCTCGGTGTGCGGGTGAAGGCCAAAGAAACAGGGGAAGGGAAGCTCTGTTCCAAAGGAAAAAAAAAAAGAGTTTTGAGTTGTGCTCTGTTTTCAAACAGAGCACGTTGTTCTTCTTTTTCTTTTTACTTTTTTTTGTTTTATTTTAATTAAGAGCAGTATTGTTTTTAATTTTAATTAAGAGTTTTATTTGTAATTCTTTCTGTTGCAATTTTACTGGAGAGTTTTATTTTAAGAGCTTTAGATTTGCAATTTTAATTTATGTTTTTCACATTCTATAATTTTTTTTCTTTTCATGCAATATATGAAATTCTCTCTCATACAATCTAGGTTCTAGGCTTTAATCTTCTTAATCACTGTTTTCATCCATACCAACATTTTCCTTTGAATAGTTAAATATTTCATGAAAATTTATAAATCCTCTTCGATTTCTAAGTACTTGTCTTTTCTTTATTTTAAAAATAATGAAGATTCTCTGGTAGACCAGAAAATCAGTCAACATCCCCAACATAATGTTTTTATTCTATTATTCAAAAAATCGATTTTGAATCCGAGTGAACGTTCTAATTTTTATGCAACTCCAATCGTCTCCCTGTGGATCGACCTCTTACAACCGCTATTCTTCGAGTAGGAAAGGTAAGAGTAGAATTTAAATTTAACTTTTGTTCGTCGGTTCTAACAATGATCTGTCTAATCATATTTTTAGGTAGACAGGAATCGGACGAACAAAATTTTGGCGCCGTTGCCAGGGAGGCAAATCGAGAAGCAAGAACGATCACGAAGATCAAATTGGATTTTGGATGCCCGGAGTGAACGCACTCCGGTAGTAAGTTTTTATTTTTATTATTTTGATTATTTTCAGTTAATAATTTCGTAGTTATTAAATTCTGAAATTTGAAATTCGAAAAAAATTTCAAAAAAAATAAAATAAAAAAAAATAAAAAATGAAATATAAAAAATATTTCAAAATTCAAAAATTCAAAAATTTAAATTCAAAATTTGAATTCTGAAATTCGAAATTTGAAATTTAAATTTAAATTTAAAAAATATATTAAAAAAATTCAAAAAAAAATTAAAAAAAAATTAAAAAAAATCTATATTATTTTTGCTAGTAATTGATAAGGCGCAATCCCCCGAGGTGATCATACCTCTATTGGGACTCCTCACGGAGTAATCTCCAGAGCTTATTCAACGGGCATTCGGAGATTGACTGACGCATAAGAATTGTGTTTAGTTTACATTCAAGTTATTGCTATATATAAAAAAAATAATAAATAAAAATAAAAAATTATATAAAAAAATAAAAAAAATTTATTGATTGCTCATTTAATCAATACAACCTAATGACATTGCATAAACTTTTAAAAAAAATATTGATTATTTGCTGCATTTAGTACTAAGCATTTGCATAAAGTAATTAAGGGCAAAACCCATTAAAAAGATAAGGTCGGGAAGTCATTACCTGTCCTTAGCCCAAAAATCACCACCTTGCATATTTATCCTAAGCCAAATTAAATTAAAATCAAATTAGACGTTGGCCTTAGGGTTTTCGAGCTCAATTAGGCTCTTGGAAAGAAGCGGCTGAAAGCCACTCCAGTGAGAATTTAGTAATTGGTGATGTCTAGGAAAGTTTTACAATAGTGAGAACTGTTACGGGTATTGTGGTATCGGTGTATCCCTTCTGGCACCACCACACACCCCGGGACTTTCCTGGTCACTGATTACTGGATTGCTTAACTGGTAAGCTCAAGCTTAATCTGAAAGGGAGATTAGGAGCTGTCTAATCTAGGAGAGAATTTCAGAAACTTTTTAACCTGATACATCTCTGTGCAACTAGATTTTAGAAGCTATTAAACCTCACTTAGTTCTAAAACTAATAGGGTCAAATTGTTGTGTGGTGTTGGTTGTGGTCATCTGTGTCTAGTCCTTCTCTTCTTTTAGGATTTCGTTCATTGTAGGAGTCGAATCTAATTAAGTTGTGGAAAATGTATGCATGGTAGAAGGTCATTAAGGGATAAGTTAACCCCATTTGATCCTGAGATTGAAAGAACTTTTCATCACAACCTGCGAACTGTAAACCAACCGTCGATCTCTACAATGGGTGAACACATTAGAACCCTAAATGAATTGTTTGCACCCGCATCCGCTAGTCCACCTACATGTATAGTATTGCCAATAAATAATGCAACCCAATTTGAAATTCGGGCTGCAACAATAAACATGTTACCCAAGTTTCATGGGTTCGAGAGTGAACAACCCTATATTCATCTAAACAAATTTTTGACAATATGTCAAACGTTTAGAAATCAAAACTTAGATGAAGAGGGTATTAAATTAAGGTTATTTCCCATGACTTTAGAGGATCGTGCTGCTGCATGGCTGTATTCCCTAGCTTCAAATTCCATCACATCATGGGAACAACTATCTAGGAAGTTCATGGCTAAGTTCTATCCTATGGTAAAGACTGAAAAAATTAAGGATGCCATCAAAACTTTTAGAGGAAAATCTGAGGAGGAATTTTCCCAAACTTGGGAACGGTTCCATGACTTGTTGGTCAAATGCCCACACCATGGGCTTGATAAGGCTGATCTAGTATATTTCTTTTACAAAGGACTACCTCCGGCACATAGAAACATGATTGAGTCCATGCACAAGGGTAGGTTCATGGACCAAACCCCGGATCAAGCCTATGAATTTCTTGTTGACTTAGCCGAGAACGCCCAAAATTGGAGTAGCTATGGTGAGGAAGTAAATAGAGATGAGTTCGGGTCTAGAAAACTAAGTAATTATGAAATGAAAGCAGACCCAGAACTCAAAAATGTCATGTCCAATCTGGTGACTGGAATGAACAACTTAAGCAAAAAGTTTGATGCTTTCACTGTTTCCACTAGCTCAAGTTCATATAAAGAGTTAAATCCCATCATGAAAGTGGATCATGAGTTACAAAGTTTATGTATCTTGTGTAACAGTTCTGAGCATCTAGTGGAGTGTTGTCCTAGTTTACCCACCATTAAGGCCGAGCAAGCAAATGCTCTAAATTCATATAGTGCCTTCAAAAAGCCCACTCCCAATTCATTCAGTCCAGTCTACCACCCTGATAATAGGTTCCATCCAAATTTCTCATACAAGCAAAATGAACCTATTCAGCATCAAAGTGGTCCACCAGGTTTTCAGAACAACTTCCCCAGGATAGGTCCACCACAAATGAACCAACCTTTGGTTCCATCTGTACCGCCTTATAATGCCCCTATCCCACAGCAACCTTCACAATTAGAAACCATGATGGCTAATATGATAAAACAACAACAAGATTTTATCAAGCAACAACAACAGACCAATACAGCCCAAGCCCAGACTAACCAATTCCATGTGCAAGCAATTGCAAAACTTGAGGTTAGTCTGAGCCAAATAGCTAACTCTCTAGGGGATAGGAAGAAAGGTGAACTACCTAGTCAACCAGTGCCTAACCCTAGTAGACAACAAAATCAAGGTCAGATAGGTCAGTATCAAATCAATTCTAATGGAAATCCGACCTATGAAGTCCAAGCAATTACCACTTTAAGGTCTGGCAAGCAAGTAGACAATAAAGTCCAACTTCCTGAAAATGAAAAAGAAAATAAAACTGAATCCGATAAAAACCCTATTCAGGAGAGGGGTCAAGAACAGGACAAACCGAAAAAAAGGGAAGAACCCATAGAAACATACAAACCCAAGGTTTCCTTTCCCAGTAGACTTCAGGACTCCAAGAAACAATCTAACTTTGATGAAATCATGGAAGTCTTTAAAACTGTTCAAATAAATATACCTTTTCTCGATGCCATAAGACAAATTCCCTCCTATACAAAATTCTTGAAAGACCTCACCACGGTCAAAAGAAAAACAAGTATTCCTAGGCAAGCTGTTATGGCTGCACAAGCCTCATCCCTCATTCAACAACAGATTGCCCCGAAATTCAAAGACCCTGGTTGCCCAACTATTGAAATAAAAATAGGAGAGACGATCATCCAAAGAGCTCTATTAGATTTAGGAGCCAGTGTAAATCTACTTCCCTACTATGCGTACCAAAAGTTAGGTTTGGGGGAATTAAAGCCTACAAATATTACCCTTTCCTTAGCAGATAGGACAGTGAAGTACCCCAAGGGGATTGTAGAGGATGTAATAGTGAAAGTAAATGAGTTTTACTATCCTGTGGACTTCGTTATCCTTGAGACCGAACCTGTAATACATCCAGACAATCACACACCTATAATTTTAGGTAGACCCTTCTTAGCCACAGCAAATGCTGTGATCAATTGTCGGAATGGGATGCTGAAGTTATCTTTTGGCAATATGAAAGTCGAACTTAATGTCTTTAATATAAGTAAACAACCACCAGACGACAAAGAAATCAATGATGTTGACATGATTGAAAGTCTGGTTCAGGAGACTTTCTTATAAACTTATAATAAGGACCCTTTAGAAGCTTACCTTGCCCATTCTGAGGAAGTGGTCGAGCATGCACCCCCTAGTTCTGTTCCTCTTATAAGCATAGATCGTCACCAGCCAACTGTTCTTCCTTGGACTCTTCCAAAACCATTCTTAGATAGTGGTTGAAAAAAATGGGGATTTTCATTTTGTCTGGCTGAAGACATAAAACTTAGCGCTCTTGGGAGGCAACCCAACATGTAAATATTTTAAAAAAAAAAATTGCAGGTTTGTGATTTTTGCCCCTATTGTCACTTTACCTACCCATATCAGGTAACTTCTCCTCTATCCTATTATTGTTTTAAATTTTCTTTCACATTGAGGACAATGTTAGATTTAGGTGTGGGGGAGAGAATATTTTCGATGCAATTAAAAAAATATTAAAATTAAAAAAAAATAATTAAAAAAAAGGGGATTTCAAATTTTTAACTCAAAATCTAATCTTTTTGGCTGTATAAAGTAGGAATTGCTTTGACAATAGCTTTGAGTTAAGGAATATGATAGCAGTTTTAGCTTGAGTTGTCGTCCCACCTATCTTCTGCTAACATGATACAAGATGAGTTAGCACCTACACATAAGCACATGAATAGTGGGGTATGTAAACTTACGACTAATATGAATACTTTTAATCTTCGGGATAATTTAGAGTTATATGTGTGATGAACACCCTAACCTAACCAAAAAAAAAAGAAAAAAAAAGAGATAAAATAAAATAATGAGTTTAATTTAAGTCTCCTCACTGAGTAACCGGGCCTCCTGCCTGGCAAGCAGCGAGTGTTCGCGTAAAAAGGTGAGGACATTGAGATTAAACTCTGAGTGACTAATTTGGCCTTGAAGCCTAGTTAACTTGAGTTATTAAGCCTGTTAGGGTGTCTCTACACCTAGTGCCCTGAGCCATCTGGATCGGGAGTCATTGGCCTAACACTCGCTACATGGGTTAGCTAGAAAGCTTAATAAGGCTAGATATTGCACAAGTCATTCTTCTTAGCATTCAGTCTGAAAAAAAAAGAATAAATAAATCCGGGGTGTTCATTACCATTTAACTCTAGAAAGTCTTGAAAATTGGAATGATCATGTTGGAAGTAAGTGAAAGCCACTCATTTATATGATACTATCTTGCACCTCACTACATTCTTGACTTGTTAGCAGATAGATAGGGTGTAATGAAACTTGAGTTAGAGTCTGTTTAAATATGATAACAACAAGTCTCTATTGTCCTTGCAATTCTAGTTTCATACAGTAATACTTGTTCAAATTTCGAGTTAAAATTTGGAAATTCCTGACTGATGAAGTTTGTGGGTAACTTCACTGCAAACCCTCACGAGACAACACTCGTCCGCTAGGGTAACCTAGGGGTTTAACGGCTTGTTGCACATGCTAAGTGCAATCGTAATGCTCTACGAAAGTGAGTATTTATCTTAGGATATTTATATAATAAATAACACTTTTGCTCTCTCATTTTATCATTTTCGCACTGAATTGCTAGAGATTAGCAATAAGCTAGTTGGGGGGTGTGATAAGAGCACAAAAGTGCGACCTACATGTTACTAAAATTAGTGTTATTGCTAACTAATAATGATAAATTCACTAGATTAATATTATATTTGGGTTTAACATAGATTAGTATAAATTAGAGATAAAATGCACATTGAGTACAAATTTGACTTCAAATCGGGTCCGAGTCGGGTTCGGGTCCGAGTCGGGTTCGGGTCCGAATCGGGTCCATTTCTTTTGTGCTTTTGGAAAATAATTTTGGGCAAATCTAAATTGGCCATGTCATAACTATAAGGTGCTGGGTGACCCATGACTTGAAAGACTTGCAACCGACCTCTAGTCAGAACAGATGACCCGTGACGAACTTAGTCCGTCTGTCTACAAGCCAAATTTCATATCACATTATTTTATTCATATGACTAATTGGATGGAAATGGTATCTCCCAGACCTTCCTCCAAATCCAATTCCATTGCAGAAACTGGCACATGACCCATTTTCAGCCAAGCCAAGCACCCGTGCCGGCTCTTCCGGATTCCCAGCATCACGCGTCCGTATTCATCTTCCACTTCATCACCGGCGTCTCCCCAAGGCCGTGGTCCCAGCTCCAGCCATGATCCAAGCAGCAGATCCCAGCTTCCTTCCAAGTCGGATCCACGTCGATCCCATGCGAAAGCAGGGAGAGCAACGGTCCCCACCATCCCATGATCCCGCCTCACAGAGCGCCTCTCTACTCTTCTTCCGGTCACAGCGAGCCTTCCATTCCTCTTCTCCCGCGATGCATCGAGCCATGATCCATGTCCCAGCAAGGCGTGATTTCCAGCGATCTCCCTCCAAATCCTCCATGCCATCAACGCTTTCACAGCCAGCCGTCCGCATCATCCCCGCCTTGCAGCCGTCCGTCCTCAGCGGAATCACAGCACAAAGCATCCAGATCAGCCTCTCCCGGAATCCCAGCGTCCGAATCCATCTCCCCCTCTTCCGGCCACAGCAGCGGATTTTCAGCAACCCCCAAACACCGCGTCAGTGATCGGCTCATCCCAGCTCATCCCACGCGCCTCCTTCCTTCCGCATCAGCCCACCTTCCGCTTCCATGCAATCCCGGGCGATTCACTTCCCAGCAACGAAGATCCCGGCGCCTCCCTTCCGCATCAGCAGCACCCGAAGAAGGAAGCCAAGTCCCCACCTTCCGCTTCAGCTCCCAGCGATTCCGCATCCATGGCCCAAAGAAGGAAGTTCACGCCTCCCTTCCACGATCCGCCCCGGCGATCCCGCTGATCCCGCCTCCACCACATTTCCAAGGGCCTATAAAAAGAGGGAGAGGCCACTCGGCAAGGGAGAGCTCGGTGTGCGGGTGAAGGCCAAAGAAACAGGAAAGGGAAGCTCTGTTCCAAAGGAAAAAAAAAAGAGTTTTGAGTTGTGCTCTGTTTTCAAACAGAGCACGTTGTTCTTCTTTTTCTTTTTACTTTTTTTTGTTTTATTTTAATTAAGAGCAGTATTGTTTTTAATTTTAATTAAGAGTTTTATTTGTAATTCTTTCTGTTGCAATTTTACTGGAGAGTTTTATTTTAAGAGCTTTAGATTTGCAATTTTAATTTATGTTTTTCACATTCTATAATTTTTTTTCTTTTCATGCAATATATGAAATTCTCTCTCATGCAATCTAGGTTCTAGGCTGTAATCTTCTTAATCACTGTTTTCATCCATACCAACGTTTTCCTTTGAATAGTTAAATATTTCATGAAAATTTATAAATCCTCTTCGATTTCTAAGTACTTGTCTTTTCTTTATTTTAAAAATAATGAAGATTCTCTGGTAGACCAGAAAATCAGTCAACATCCCCAACATAATGTTTTTATTCTATTATTCAAAAAATCGATTTTGAATCCGAGTGAACGTTCTAATTTTTATGCAACTCCAATCGTCTCCCTGTGGATCGACCTCTTACAACCGCTATTTTTCGAGTAGGAAAGGTAAGAGTAGAATTTAAATTTAACTTTTGTTCGTCAGTTCTAATAATGATTTGTCTAGCATATTTTTAGGTAGACAGGAATCGGACGAACACAAAGCATGGTACGGTGAGACTGCTGCAGGGCATGGCCGCAGCATGTGGACGACGAGCTCGGTCTTCTGAGCTCGGCCTGCATGAGCTCGGCCTTCTGGGCTCGGCCTGCTTGAGCTTGGTCTTCTAAGCTTGGTCCGCATGAGCTCGACTCGGCCTGCATGAGCTCGGTCTGCATGAGCTCGGCCTTCATGAGCTCGGCCTGCATGAGCTCGATCTTCATGAGCTCGGTCTGCATGAGCTTGGCCTGCGTGAGCTCGGCCTGCATGAGCTCGGCCTTCTGAGCTCGGTCTGCATGAGCTCGGCCTGCGTGAGCTCGGTCCGCATGAGCTCGATCTTGCTTTGTGGGGTGGTCCATTTTTCCCCCAACAGCTGCTACACAACTAGATTTCTAGTATAGTGAGGCTAATTTTTAGATTAAGCAATGAAGTCTACAGACTTTAAGGATAATTTATGAAATCATTTCCAGGAATTTGAGAGATAAACCATGCATGACTTGATGTTGCATACGAGAATTTTGAGATTTCTGATACACATACATTCTAAAAATCCATCATGGTTGATTGGTAACTTTACCCTAGCTTTAACATGTGATCTATGTCCAAAATTCAAGGTATTGATGTAATCAACTTGTAATATTAGCAGAATTGTTATAATACTCAAAGTCCGTTGTAGAGTTATTTTCTTATTTAAAAATCTATCATAGTTAGGCTACTATTGCAGTATTGTAATTCATATATGATGAGGGGCAAAATGGATCGTCCGGCATACAGCTAAAAGGCCGCCTAATTTCAGCCCAATAAACGCCAATGTCAACCGGTTGAATCCTCACTTCGGCCCAAAGTCAGCTCGACTTCGAACTTTGCCAAAAGCTCCACCAACCTCAGATATTTGCCGACTTCCTCGACCAAGTTCGGGTTATCTCCTGTATTCGCCGACTCCCCCGACCAAGTTTAGGGTATCTCCAGTATTCGCCGACTCGCCCCGACCAAGTTCAAGGCGCCTACTTCAGTAGTACGCTTCGATCTTCGGGCTCGAGGCGCTCCACCGAGCATATCTCGGATCCGGAAAGCCGAGCTACTCTCAGCACCCGTCAAGCCAACCTCGTCAAATGCATGATGCGACCTCTCAACGAATTCGGCCTTGCCAACAACCGCACCCATGTGCGCGCCTACGCCCATCTACGTGGCCGTACATTGCAACACCACTGTGCCACGTCTCCATAGCCGGCCTTCAACAGTCAAAGGACGACACTATGACTACTCCGGCCATATTCCGTTGTGACTGTCAACACTCTACCGTTCTGTGCCACCAACCAGCCTAAGCTGCACGCCATTCAGCTCAGAGCCACGCTCCCTCATGATGAGGGCTGACAGTGCCTCTGCCACCTAGGCCTCTCTACCGGAAGTATAAATAGCTTGGTCAGGTAACTTCTAAGGAATTTTTGGCTGGACCAAATTTACCCCACTCTAACTTGATCGTCGGAGGGCCCTCGCCGGAAACACCAGTGAGGCTTTGTGCAGATCCACGGCCGTCGCGCAGGAGGTGGCTCCCGTCTCCTTCTTTCACCAATCGGCGACTCCTTCGACTCCTTCGGCATGGTCACCCTCAGGCCAAATTTGAACCCCAACAATATACAAATTAGAACTATAGATATTTCATCTTCCCCTTCATGCTTTGTTTTAACATGGTATCAAAACACGGCCACTGTTCCTGCTCGGGTCCTTTCACCATTGACAGATCCAAGCTCAGGTCTTGGGGTGCTTCTCCCATTCACACCCACATCTCGCATGCAGCTTTCTCTTGGGTCCCCTGCTGTCGAGCAATCCTACACGCAGCACCATATGTGCACCCTTGGTCCCTCCTGCTCCTGCCCTTCTCTTCTCTTCTCCTAGCTAGCTAAGCTAGCTGCCGCTGCTGAGCCTCGAACCTCCGACGCTGCAGCCCCGTCAAATTCCGGCACTCCATCGTTGATTCCCCTTTCTCCCTGGTGGCGCTGATATCCCGCCACCACCTTCTTCGCTTCATCTGCTGCCCTCCAAAGCCCTTACCCTACTGGCTTCTTCACCACCTTGCAGCGGAGGGAAGATGGTGACAGGTCAGACGGGGGAGCCGGCAAGGAGGAAGAGTTCAAGAGCCATTGATTCTGCGATCCTAACGGGCCTTGCACCATCGGTCGCCGTCGGTCCACGAGCTCGCAAGCCCTTGATTCTACAACCTCGGCGAGCCCTGCAATTTCGGTCTCCGTCGGTCCACGAGCCTACGAGCTCTTGATTCTGTAACCTCGACGAGCCCGGCACCATCTGTCACTGTCCCTCTTTGCACAAGGCTTCAACCTCTAGGATAAGCACCTTCTTCCCTGCCCTCGACCGCCCTCTCACCATGCACCACCGGTTAGGGTCGTGATTAGGGCTACACATTCTGATTGACTTAAAGTTTGGGACCGTGAAAACCATTAGATAATCATGTGGTTTAGAAACACCTCTTTTCTATCTATTTATCAGGCATTTGGCTATTATGAGACTGCTAAAGAGTTCTGGGATATGCGGTAGAGGAGGTACATTATTACTTATCTTGCTCGTAGATATCAGCTTCAAGGTGATCTTCGTCGTATGGGTCAAGAGCCTGGTTAATCTGTTTGACATTTTTATATCCAGATGCACTCTCTTTGGAATCGGTCAATTCTTTTTGAACCAAAATTGGGCACTGCTACTGATGCACAAAAGATTCATACTTATCGGAATGAGGGCTGATTGATTCAGTTTCTGATGGCTTTTAGTGATGAGTTTTGAGCATGTCCGCACATCATTACTCCACATGGTTCCATTACCTACTCATGATCAGGTTGTTGCTTAATTATCTGGTTCCTAGGAAACTCATCGCGGTTCTCTCCAGTCCCAGTGTATCGACATTGTTATGGTTACCTGACATCCTCTTCTATGACTCTTGCTCCTAGTCCCACTATTACTATTGTTGTAGCTTCTTCAGCATCTTTTAGCTATTCCACAAAGAAGGAATGTCGCTATTGCAAATTACCTGGACATCACATTTCAAAGTGTCATCATAAACTGGCTTGTAAGAATACTCAAGCTTTTAGTGTCACGCCCCGAATCCAAAGCGTAACAGATGTCGCATACCTGTATGACAGACCATACAAGCATGCAAGGCTACAGATCATATCAAAGCAATAAAAATTATAAAAAAATTATTTAATCAAAAACTTATTCAAATAATTCTCACAATAGTTCCAACGTGACATTAGTCAACATATGCTAACTATTTACTTAAATCAAATAAAATATTCTAACTAGTCTATATAGTTTGATTAGAACTCTAATAATTGAGAGTATCTTTAGAAGATCTAGCGCACTCCTCCAAGTTCCGAGTTATTATGCATTTGAATTTGAGAAAAAGAAAGTATAATACTGAGCTACACTAGCCCAGTAAGCAACATAATATCCCAAAGTAGGGTCTAAGAATGTCAAAATAATTAACCAAAGAGAAAGATACTGACTGAAAATAAATCAATTTTTGAATAATACATAAACCTATTTTGAAAATTATTATTATTTTTGTAAACTGATACTAGAAATCCAACATCAAGCTATGGCCACGTAACCAAGTGGCATAGGTCAGACACAAAATGCAAAAAGTGCCAAGTACTACGATTTTATTCACCGGTGGTACGGTGTCCAAATTTCATTATTTTAATCGCTGGTGGTTAAGTATCGAAACTAGTTTTTCATATTACAAGTTGACATGGTCAACAAATAATTTCCATTGGCAGGGCCAGAACATAGCTGTGTTGAGAATACATACATGTAAAATAAATTTCAAATTTTATAACATAACATATAACATAATTTAAAATAATTACTAACCTAGCAATAACATTCATGACCCATTTAACCAAGTAAAACAGATACCATAATCAAATTTAATAAACTAATTATTATTTTACTAAAAAATTGCAAAACATATATTGAAGCATTAGGTTACTTACCTCTTCTCGCTTCAAAAATTATCCTTTAGTTAGACTAGCTAGGTTTACCTATTTTAATAGCATTAAAATATCATTAATTTTATCATTATCTTGAAAGCCAAACAAAATTAAAACTTAAGATACTATTAGGGATATGACTTCATGCTCAAATCAGGATGGATGAAAGGCAATATCAATCAAGCGACGGTACCCAACTACATGGGTCGGTCTGAACAAGATGAATTAAATTGATTAAGATCAGACATAATTTAAGTGTCTCGATGAAGATTAATGATGACCAGAATTCGAAGAGATGTGACAACATTAATGTAACAAGCCGGCCTACCGCCCAGGTACTAGGGTGGTCAGGGTCTCCATCCAAGGTCAATATGGATCTGAATAAAGGATGATAGGATCTTAAATCAAGATCCCCAAGCGTACTTAGAGAGAGAAAGAGCGACAAGAGGGAGAAACAAGACAGAAAACAAACAATAAGAAAGAAGAAAAGAAGAGGAAAGAGAGGAGGAGGAAGAAGAAGATGAAGAAGAAAGAGGAAGGAGAAGGTGATGGCAACGTTCAAGTGGTCGTGGCAGTCGACAACAGGAAGACCGGCGACAGAGATGACCGACAGCGGCGACAGGGTGGCCGACGATGAAAAGAAGAGGAAGAAAGGGCTGAAAATAGGAGTTTCAACCCCAGTGATGGAGCCCAAGCCATCAAAGGGGACAAGCCCCCATCCCCGGCGACAAGTGTCGGCAGCGGAGGAGATCGGAAAAAGAAAAACAATGGGGGTTTTTTTGGATTGGAAAATGGGGGATGAATGGAGCCCCTTCTTTCACGGATTGTTTGGTGAGACCTCGGCCGACGATGAGGCTGGTGAACAGGAAAACAAAAGAGAAGGAGATTAAGGGTCATACCTTTAATTCCGACGAGGCTTAGCTGCATTTTTCGGCGAGAACAAGGAGCTTAGGCCGTCGACACTCAAAGGAGAAAAAGAAAAGAAGACGGCGGCATATGCGAGGATCTTTCGGTGAGGATAGACTAGGGAGGTTCGGTGGCTTAAATAGAAATGGAAGCTAGGCTTATCGTAGCCACCGTCAGAGTCCGTGGTGGAGGAGGACTCTTCCTTCTCCGCCGGCATGATCTACTAAGGCACTACCCTGTTTCAAATCTAGACTAGCCTTCGGGCCTTCATTGGTGCCAGACTGGGCCAACAGGCCGGCCCAATGAGGCTTGACCTCACATTTAGAGCAAATCAGCTGTTGTACATGAAGGAATGTTACTTGGACCTCACAAATTACCAACTTGTAACATCAATAGACTTGCTATCCTACTCCAAATTTATTATATTTAGGCTTATATATACAACTTGCACATACCACTCGAGTCATGTAATTCTTGTACAAATCAACATCCTCTCCTTTTTTTTTTTTTTTTAGCATAAGGAATGTTCATATGGGTTCGGGTTGTATCTTTTGCATGAAAAAAATGATTCACCTTCTTTCATGACATGAACCGTTGGATCGCGCGAGAGCCACTTCGAGATTTGTGCAGAGAAATAAAAGAAACATTCGGAATGCTTTGAGATATGTATAAGGTGCAATTGATGCCGGAAAAAAAAAATCAATAATTCTTTGGCGAGAGACGCAACCCGAACCCGTCCTATGGGCCATGTGAATTGCCTGCTGATGGGATACGACTGGTACACAACAACTAACGCAAGCAGCTGTGGGTTGGTCATTTATCTCGATAGAGGTGCTTGGAACATGGAGCAGCGGATTGTCGACTCCTTCGTCCATGGTGTGACACGTTGGTCATCTGTTGGATCATTTATCCTTCATGCTTGTGCTTGGGGAGGAGTATCCAAAAGAGATGACATATGTTCATATGTCAGTGGACATGAGCTCTGCTTCATCTCGCAATTGCCAATGATAACCGTAGAATGCAGAACATGGAATTTAGCCTCATTTGGGGCCATTCTGGCTCTTAAGCTCGTTCACATGGGCTATCCTATGGACGCAAAGCTGCCCAGCTGTCTCCTAGGATGTCCTCCGTCGCACACGGAATGTCCGCACTGACCTTCTAAACATGCTGCGGTTTGACAAAGACTAGGCACCAATGAGAAATCCATTGCTTGTCCTACTTATATTATATTATAGTTATATTTCTAATATATTTTTATTTTTTCTATTTCAATACAATTTGAAATAGTTTGTTTTTTAGTGCTACTCTACTATTATTAGGTTGTGGCCTAGGCTTAGTATATTTGAGTTTATTTTTTAATTAGAGTAGGATATTGATATTTTTGTCTTTTAGTTGGAGTATGGTTTTATAAATAGAGAGAGAGAGAGAGAGAGTTAAATGAAAAAACGATGAGAGATTTTTTTTTTTGTGTAAAGCCTCTTCAGGGAGGTCGCTTTATGAGAGGGAGCCAAAATCATTGTTTTGGCTTCTTTTTTTTTAAAAAAATAAATTTATTTTTCTCTCCAAGATTTTTTTTCTTCCACTACTATTTTCTTCTTGCAATTCTCTCCTAATATTTATTTTGTATTTGGTGTTTATTGAAAATCGGACTAATTGGTGGAGCTGGAGTGGGTAAAACAGTACTCATCATGGAATTGATCAATAACATTGCCAAAGCTCATGGAGGCATATCCGTATTTGGCGGAGTAGGCGAACGTGGTTCTCGAGCCAGCACAATCAATCTACTTTGGGTAGCATGCTGTTTTACGTGGTATCAGAGCTATAGGTTTTGAGATTGGTAGCCCGGGTAGCATGCCTTTCTACATGATATCCAAGCGAGGTTGGAGAATGGTCGAGCAGTTTGCAGCTTCAATCAGATTTATTCATAGTAAAATTTTTGAATCAGCGACTTGATTGTTGGTGGTTTATGTGTTTGTAGCTCGGCGTGGTTAAAGAGCTTCAAGTAACTCCCTATGTGGTGGTGCAAGTATGTAGACTTTTATTTTAGTGATTTAAGAGGTGAATCATCAAGACTAATGCTATTACCTTCTCTAAGAATGGGTTCAATATGCTTAACCTTACCAACATCAATATGGCTGTTGATGCGCATCCAAGTCAGCCATAACTCACCAAAAGGGCTAACCAATCAGAGTTTGCCACGATGCCAGCACGTGGTTGATCAGGAGTAGCCACTTAGCGGGCCCGACACCGCGCAGCTAAATTTGCATATCATGAGCTTCCCATAGTTGGCCACATACTATCCAGGGCGCATAGTGATCACCGTAATCCTACCGATGTGACAAGCGAAACATCATCTATGTGCGAGACATTCATGCCTGATGTCCATGTCGTACCTAGGCCAGTCATTCTAGGTTAGCCTATGTACCCTAATTCTTCGGTGGTAGGTATGCTCGTCCACCCACACAATCGACAAAAGAGAATCTAGGAGGTCAGTGCAAACAAGACACCATAACAGACTGAGAGAGAACCTCCTTCTGTTCCTTGAGCACCATCATGACTTAGGCATCGAAGGATCCCTTGCCGGATACGTTCTGGCTAGGGGACTTCTTCGTTTGTGTTGTTTCAGGTCCAAGTGCGACCACCCAACAAGGACCCCAGTAGCGGTCTTATATTGCACGCCTCTTCGATCTCGATCAGAGCAACCGACAGTCGAGATCTCTAGCATCGTTGTGCCTCTCATCATGGTGCCTAGGACGGGCCGGTTCTTAACAGCAATAGATTCGCGCTGGAGAAAGGGTTGCGATAAGCCCGCTGCCAGAGGTCTCGTCGCCATACCATTATGAAGTCTTGAAGGGCATAGCCAACACCTTCCAATCCCCAGCCAAACACACTAAAGGAGCCTGGCAACTTTTTACAAAACTCGCGGAGGGCTCCACCCCTGCTAGAGCCATAGATGGTCATGGTGGGGACCTATGAACAAATTCAGGCGCTGACTTCTATGATCCAACACATGTAGCGACTAGTCGCCCCCCAGCAGCCGCAACAGTGGGAGGCCTATGAATAAAAACATCATGAGGACCCAGAGCACCCAAGTTGCCACTCCACACCTCAAAGTGGGTGGCAGGTGCCTCTCAGCTAGCCTTCCTGCCATTATAGCTCTGGCAAAACTCCATGCAGCCACAACATCTAGCTGTGGAGTCAGATGTAGGAGGGGCAATCTTGATTTGCTAACTCACCCTCTTGGGAGGAGTCAACGTTCAACCATTTTCTCTTTCACCAACTTGATAGGGCTTCCAGGAGGGAAGCCAATTTTGACCATAAGCTCGAGGAGATGCACCGGCACCTTGATGACCTAAGGCAGCATCATGATAAACAAGGATGGAACGTGGAGTTTACCACTGAACCTCCATTTTTTATAATGATAATTGGGGAGCCTATTCCCCTTCTCCTCCCCCCATTTCAAGGTGTCATAGCTAGAGACGTATGACGACACCTTGGACCCTCTAGATCACTTAGAGAGCTTCAAAACTCTCATAATGCTCCAAGAGGCCACTGATGCGGTGTTGTGTAGAGCTTTTCTAGCTACCTTTTGGAAGATGGCTTGATTGTGGTACACCGAGTTGCAGCCGAGCTTGGTCCACTCATTCGAGCACCTCAGACAGATATTCACTATCCATTTTGTGACCAGCAAAACGCCGAGGAGGAGTTCAGACACCATCTTCGCCATCAAACAACAAGAGGAGGAGTCCTTTTGAGACTACGTCAATTGCTTTAATGTAACCACACTAAAAATACACAACCTGAATTATTTAGTCGTGATGTCCTCCATGAAGAGCAAACTGAAGACTTATGATTCCTTTTCTCCCTAGAGCAAAGGTTCTCGAGAGACTACGTCGAGCGCTAGCCTGGGCGGACAAGTATATCAATGCTGAGGAGGCCATGACAACACTGCAAGAGTTGGTCAGGGTCAGATCTGGCAAAGAGAAGAACAATAAGTGGGCTCGTGATGACTTGATGGCCCCCACCAAGAAATACATAACGGATGAAGAAGCCCTCCACCTATCGAAAAGCCCAGCTTGAAAGCTCTAGAGGTACCAACCCCTGCACGCTCTAAGGACATGACACGATACTGCCAATTCTACCATGACTATGAGCATGACACCGAAGACTGCTTCTAATTGAAAAATAAGATTGAGGCCTTAATTCAACGGGGCTACCTTGGCATCTATGTCCGATACTCTCAAGATTGAGCCAACCTTGGTCGTAAGTGGTGCTCTCCCAAGGCGAAGATAAATAACCAACTGACGACTGGAATCATCATCACCATAGCTGGGGAACAACTACTGGTGGAACTAGCTCATTTGCTTAAAGAGCCTATGCACGAGCCACTCACATAGGGAGCTTGTCGACAAAGAGATCGAGGATAGAAGAAGTAATTTTCTTCTCGAATGTTAATGGAGAAGGGGTACAAACCCACCATGATGATGCCATTTTAGTTTTTCTTACTATTGCAAACTATGATGTAAAAAAAAACTAGTAGATAATGTAAGCTCGACGGACATCTTATTTTACGAGGCCTTTTTTTTAAGAATGAACTTACCAATTGACAAGCTTTGGATGATCACCTACCTCCTAGTAAATTTTTCTGGAGATTAGGTTCCTGTGGAAGGAGTCATCACTCACCCTGTCACATCAAGGTGGGTCCCATAACAAACCACTATCATGATGGATTTTTTGGTCGTCAAAGTCTCCTCAGCCTACAATGCTATTTTAGGACTAGCAGGTTTAGATGCTCTGCATGCCGTGGTCTCCACTTACCACTTGCTGATAAAGTTTCTAATCCGAAACAGTGCAGGGGAGCCTCGAGGTGACCAAGCGCTTGCCTGACGATGCTACGTGGCTATGCTTAAGGGAAAGAAGTCGAGGAAGATGCTTCCTATTGCGAGCTTCGATACCTGAGACAACTAGAAGTAGCAGCATAGAGAACCGACTGAGGAGCTTCATTTTGTGCCTCTTGATGAGAGGGAGCCGAGCCAAATTGTGGAAATCGGAGCCCCTCTTGATGATTTCGTCAGAATCCAACTCCTAGAGTTCCTCCATGCAAATGCTAACATCTTTGCCTGGTTAGCTTCTGATATGCTAGGCAGAGACCCAGAGGTCATCATCCACTAATTAAGTGTAGACTCTACTCACCGGCCGGTCCGACAGAAGAAAAAGAGTGCCACCTTGGAAAGGTAGAAGACGATTGAGGAGGAGGTGGAGAAGACCCTAACAATATCTTAAGTCAAAAATCCGATCCAATAAAACCTCTAACATTGAATCATAGCAGTCTTTATATCATTTATTGACATAAGACTCTTCTATAGTTATAAATGCTAGTAATCCCATCAACATGAATCTAAGTGATGTAGTGCATGTAGTGTGAACTTTGTACCCTTATGTATGTGATCAAGCATACAAAGTTCATCATCAGTCTACTTTACGGTCTCAAATGGTACCCCTTTATGCTTTCAAATGAAAGTTGCTATAACAATTTTAAGCTTATGTCACAATTTCACCTTTACGTATCAAGGCAAATCATGATATCAATCATAATATAAGCAATACCTTTATGCTTAATCAATACCTTAATGCTTAAGCAACACCTTTATGCTTAAGACTTTCATTTAAACATCATTTACAAATAACCAGATGTGCACAAATGTAAATGTGATATTCCAATATGAAAATAATAGAAAAGATACTTTATGGCATCCAAATAATATTTAACAAAATAATGCTTCCACCAACCAAGTACATCAAAAGACCCCAATGACCTATGTTTTCAACATGTTTAACAAATACATTGGATCTAAGTACTTTGGTTAATGGATCTATTAGCATTGCAGTAGTCTCTATATGCTTAATAATAACATCTTCCTTTTTAACCAATTTTTTGACTACGAGATACTTTATCTCTATATATTTAGAGGCACTAGAACTCATTGTTCTTTGAAAAGAACATGGCAACACTATTATCACAATAAATCTCAAGTGATTTTGAGATGCAATCAATAATCATAAATCATGAGATAAAGTTTCTCAACCAAACAACATGAGTTGAGCTAACATGCCACAGACTCTGTCTGCATAGTAGAAGATGCCAAAATAGTATTTTGTACTTTTTTAGAAAATAACTCTTCTACCCATCATAAAAAGATATAACCAGAAATAAATTTCATATCATCCATACAACCAACAAAAATTAAAAATCATAATTTACAATTACCTCAAAATGATTAGACCTTCTATAAGCCAGCATAAAAGTTTTTTTAGTTTCCTATAAATACCTCATAACCTTTTAGCTACCTTCCAATGTTCCATACCTAGATTTGCTATATATTTGTCAAGTATACTATAGCATATGCCATATCCAATTTGGTGCAGACTTGTGCATACATCAAAACTACCCACGACACTAGAATACGACACACTCTTTATGGATTTTCTTTCTGCATCATTCTTAGGACACTAGCTTCTACTAAATTTATCTTCCTTGACCACAAGTACATCTTTAGGTTTGTAATTATGCATACCAAATCTACTCAGTACACTATCAATGCAAGCTCTAGATCAAAATATGCTACCAGTGTTATAATTACTTTGAAAGAATCTTTATAAGAGATCGGAAAAAAAATCTTATTGCAATCTACGCCCTTTTCCTGTGTGAACTCTTTTGCAACAATTCTAGTGTTGAAGCATTTAATATTACAATTAGAGTCTTTCTTGGTTTAAAAAAAAAACCATTTACACCTTATAGGTTTAAACTCCTTAGGTAATTCTACTAGATCTCATACTTCATTTTTGGCCAGGAACTACATCTCATCACACATAGTGAATCACTTTCTGACTGGAAATATACAATAGCTTGAACATATAAAATTGTATCAACCACATGACCAATGTCATAGTCATTCTCACCTAAATATACCATATGGTCATTAGGTGGCAGGTCTTCTTTTTCCAAGTAATCTTCTTATTGGTATTTCATTAACTGGTTGTGGAGGTGCTATAGTCTTGTTCACTTGTCTGCTGTTGTTCTCCTACTGTCCCTTCAACAAGATGAAATGTGACCATTTTATAGACAACAGGAATAGGAACAATAACTTATCTTTCCTCTAATGTCATACCTCAAATATGAGAACATCTACAATCATCTATATTAGACTTTAGAAATCTAGCATGGATAGACTCAACAATCTTCATGCCTCTATCAGGGCTGTAGAATTTGTATCATTTAGAATTATCTGGAGAGATAATGAAATAACAAGTGGTTCTGGATCTAGACTTATTCTTTAATGGATTATAAATTTTGACCTCTATAAGACAACCCACCAAATATGGAAGTGATTGATACTAGGCTTCCTTCCAATCCATAACTCAAAAGGTGTGTTGAGAAATGCCTGACTAGGAACCCTATTCAAGATATAGATGGTTGTCTTTAAGGCCTCACCCTAGAGACATCTTGGTAAATTACACCCACTCATCATGCTTTTAACCATATCCTTAAGAGTGCTATTACGTCTCTCAGCTACACCATTTTGCTTAGGGGTTCCAGCCATGGTGTATTGAGTAACTATCCCACATTTCTGCAAGTACTTGGTAAATAGTCCCATTTGTTGGCCAATTTTTTCATATTGACCATAATATTCAGCACCACAATTAGATCTCACCACCTTAATTATCTTTCCATGTTGTTTTTCAATCTTAGTTTTGAAGATTTAAAATTATCAAGTACTTTGGATTTTTTTCCTTAAGAAGGTAGACATACCTATAGCAAGAAAAGTCATCAATAAAAGTAATAAAATATCTACTACCACGAATAGCTGGATCGAGGGGTCCACTAATATCTGCATGAATAAGTTCTAATAGTTCATTACTCTGTGTGGACTTTTTTCTTTTAGATTTGGTAAATTTGCCTCTAAGACAGTCAACACAAGTATAAAATTCACCAAAATCAAGCGAAGGCAGAATTTCATCATTAATTTAACTTTTGAATCTTCTCTTTAGAAATGTGACCTAATTGCTTATGCCACAACATAGAGAATTTATCCTTAGCTAATTGCTTTTTAGAGATGATACCATCTACATGCATTTTTTTTCTCTAGCTAACTCTTATGCTTGAAGAATTCAAATTTCTTATGACCCTTCCTTTTACAAAAGAAGCACTTGAGACCTTTCTTAATAGTAGCTTGTGGGCCTCTAGAATTCTAATTTTCACTCCAGAATTGTGAGTCTGACCATTCCTTTTGGATCCATTGCCTTTTTTTTTACATTATGTGCAGAATCTTAAGGATATGACTAACACATCACATGAGTACTCTCACCTTTCTTTCTAAGATATTTTCTTCCACTTGAACACAAATAGATATGAGTTCATTCACATTTCATTTACCCTCTACGCATTATATTTGGTTTTAAATTGACTAAATTGTACAGGAAAAGAATTAAGTACAAGAAAGTCATTAAGGATAGGAATCTCAATACTAGTGAGCTTGGATGCATTACTCTCTAATTTCATGATGTAAGCCCTAACACCACTAGTACTATCATATCTCATATTGATTTATTTATCCATTAGATCTCCAAACTTAGCCTTATCAAATTCTACATACCTTTTACTTATAGCATCAAAGAATTGTCTAGCATTACACCATTATCAAGTATAGCATCTAGAATTGAATCAAATATTGACGTCTTCATGATCATCAAGCTAAAATGATTTGCTTTCTCCCACTTTTCATAGATAGCTTTTTGTTCTAAAGCACTCGCACTAGTAACTTTAGATGGAGGATGATCCCTGAGTGCAATATCCAAATCCATCAGACCCTGCGCTGGCTCAATGATACCTTTCTTATATGTTGTAGTTTGTTTCAGCTAGAGTTTCAACGAGAACAGTAGTATTATTCATAGCAAAAGTGCTAACTGCAAAACAACCTCAATACAGTTAACTAATGGACAAATATAGATAACTAACATGCTTGAAAATATTTATAAGCGTTACTTTAATGAGAGCCCTTGGTGCAATGCTACAAACTTTCTTTAAAAAGAAAGTGACCCACATAAAGTACCCTCTCCAGCATATAGAGGAATCAACTAGTAAGGTATCATCAGCTTTCGGAGTTCATCTACTTTTGTAGAATGGATTTCTAGACCATGCACACTCACTAGTCAAAAAATATTCCACTTCGAAATTATAACATGCAATAAACTTTCTTTGGAAAGATGATAATGTGCAACAATTTCACAATGCTTCTTAATTCCTTTCAAATATCAAACAAAAGGATACTGCAACCCTCGATGAATGGGCCACTTTGGTGGTCACTGTCCATTGAAATTCACAACTCTCCAATAGAAAAATAGAGATCAACAAGCCATGCCCATAAATTCATTCATTAATCTTGATGCACCAATAGCATGCAATTTATAAAAATTAACTTGTCTCTCAATCCCTTGAAACATCAAATAGATGGATCCTAAAAATTTTAATATATAGGCCACTTTGGTGGTCAGCATCCACTGAAATCTACAATCATCCATATCAAGGATCAACACAAAACATATCAATATTTAGATCAAATGTGAGAGTACATAGAATTTACAAGTAGCATGTTGAAAGACCTTTATACAATAAAAATATATTATAGGGACCACAGTATAATTATTAGAGTACCACTTTGTAATTAAACTATAGTACACGGACAAAATAAATATTCAATGACCTTTTTATAATAAAATGTCACCATAGGGTTTAAAATGAAATTTCTTAAGGACCTCTGTGAAATAATATACTTTTTGAGCTCAATTAAAAAAATTCTTTTATTGGCTAACTAGATTCGGATTTCAAGTCGAAACCTAAAACCCGAAATCCAAAGTTCTTATCTTCAACCCACGATCAGGCAGAGTAGGAGGGGCTAAAATCGGTGGCCCTCCTCGCCAAAACTCGACCGATGGTTGCCAAATTCTCTTGATCTATGACCCATCGCCTTCTCCCCGGCACTTCGACGTCCGATTTTTCAGCGATTAAGAGGAGAACCATCGACAAATTGGGATCCAGTATTTTTTTTAGTATATCAAGGATCAGCTTGTTGTTCACTAGCGGTGAATTGGCAGCCCATGGCCGGCCATCCCACCTTGATGTCGGTGTTGTTGGCTTCTAGTGTTGAGTTCACAGGTCAGCATCCACTGAAACCTACAATCATCCATATCAAAGATCAACACAAAACATATCAATATTTAGATCAAATGTGAGAGTACATAGAATTTACAAGTAGCATGTTGAAAGACCTTTATACAATAAAAATATATTATAGGGACCACAATATAATTATTAGAGTACCACTTTGTAATAAAACTATAGTACACGGACAAAATAAATATTCAAGGACCTTTTTATAATAAAATGTCACCATAGGGATTAAAACAAAATTTCCTAAGGACCTCTGTGAAATAATATACTTTTTGGGCTCAATTAAAAAATTTCTTTTATTGACTAACTAGATTCGGATTTCAAGTCGAAACCGAAAACCTGAAATCCAAAGTTGTTGTCTTCAACCCACGATCAGGCAGAGTAGGAGGGGCTAAAATCGGTGGCCCTCCTCGTCGAAACTCGGCCGATTGTTGCCAAATTCTCTTGATCTATGACCCATCGCCTTCTCCTCGGCACTTCGACGTCCGACTTTTCAGCGATTGAGAGGAGAACCATCGACAAATTGGGATCCAGTATTTTTTTTATTATATCAAGGATCAGCTTGTTGTTCCCCAGCGGTGAATCGGCAGCCCATGGCCAGCCATCCCACCTTGATGCTGGTGTTGCTGGCTTCCAGTGTTGAGTTCACAGGTCGGCTTCCCTCCCCCCCCTCCTCTCCCCTTTTTGTTTCTTGAAAATCGACGGGAAGAACACCCCGTACGGCGGCACGACTGCTAGTCGGGCTCATAGTTGGTCCATCCTGGGCAGCTGGCAGTGAACTCGCTGGCCACTTGATGGGAGGAGGAAGAGGGCAGGACGGCGGGGAACGTGAGCGTCGTCGTCCATTCTTCTTCTTCCTTTTCTTCCCTTATTTTTTTTTGTTATTATTTTTTTAATTTCTTCCTAACCCACCTTTTCTAATTTTTCTTTTTAATCTGGTTTCTTCTTGATTTGATCCAATATTTTGATTCTAACCTCTTACAAAATCCAGACTCTTATACCACATGTGAGAGTTTATGGACACCATGCAGAATATTAGAGCACAAAATAAAACATAAATTAAACCAAAATAGATCAAAGCATACCTTGAGTGTCCGAGCAGTCATTGATGATCGCTAGCTAGACCTATCGGGGTACTTCCATATACTTGACTTTAAAACCCTTGGGGTGGCGACCCCTTATCTCGACTTAGAGTAAATCGGGCATCAAGGACGAAAAAGCCAAGCGAACCCAGTCCTATACGCCGCAATGGATGATACTATAGCTAATAGCAGAAGCTCAAGAACTCCATTTTCTCATACATATCAGACCATACAGACGATGAAGACGAAAGAAATATAACGTCTGGATCGTCTGATGCCTATGATTAGGAGGGAAGTCCAGTTGCCCAGTAGATACAACCCAAGAGGGGGGGGTGAATTGGGTCTTTTAAAACTTTTATGCTACTTCTTAAACTTTTTGATTAACTATGCTAAGTTGTATAGATGCACAGTGAAAGTTAAACTTAGCAAGGGATTGATGTATAGACTTCGACTTGATTAAATATGCTTGCAACTAAGGGAAGTGCGGATAAGAATTAAGCAAGCAATTTATCTAAGTAAGTAAGTGTGTTAGTTAGACAATAACTAGAGGCATTACAAACACAAAGGACATATAGTGGTTCGGTGCACCCCAGCACCTACATCCACTCCCCAAGACCTCTTGGGAATTTCACTATAATCCTACCGATTACAGTCGGTTGTTTTACAAGCTCACAACCCAACTTGTTGTTTTACGAGCGCACAACGAACTCGGTCGGTTTTTTCCAGGCTCACCGACTAGAACCAACCCCGATTGTTTTCCCGGGCTCACAATCAAACCCTTACACACGTTGGTTTTAACTTGGCTCACCAACCAACCTTATCACCGTTGGTTTTTCTTTGGCTCACCAACAAACCTTAACCCCTTGATTCAATCCCTTGATTGAATCAAGTTACAAGATATTAAAACAAAGTATAGAACAAAACAAAGCTTCTTAAACAAGCAAATATGACAATATAAACAAATAGAGTAAAGAGAAGCCCTCAAACGAGTTTTGAAGATGGAGGAGCTCGGCTTCTTCTTTACTTGATCCTCCTCTGATTTGGCATGAAGTAGAGGATCCCCGAGGCAGCACACGGATGGAGAGGAAGCTTTCGGATTCACTTGGATGCTCTTCTTCTCTCTATTTCGTTTTGGATGGCCCTTTTGTGCTTATGGGAGATTTCCTTTGTAATCTCTTTGAGATCTCTTTCCTAGATGATCTCTCCCACTTCCATAAGTTCTCTCCTAGCTCTCTTCTTGTTTTTATAGCTTTAGATGGCGTGGAAACAAGAATATAGCCGTTAGAGACAAAAATAGAGCCGTTGGACACAGTCTGCACTTCCTGACAATATTACCGTTGGGATTGGAGTCGACTCGCGCGATCAGGAGTCGACTCGCCTGTTGCAGGAGTCGGCTCGTGCTTTACTGGAGACGACTCGGCCACTGTTCCAAATTTGAATTAAAGTGCATGCCTTGACTGGGAGTCGACTCGTCTTAACCTGGAGTCGACTCGCCAACTTCTGGAGCTGACCTGGCAATTTCGGAGTCGGCTCATCCACTGAAGTCCGTGGATCCAATTTTGAATTTTGTCCTCTCGAGTCGACTCGACTGTCCTGGGAGTCGACTCGAATCTCAGAGCCCGAACTCCCGATCCTCTGTCTTTTGGCTCGTCCAGTCTTGGAGTCGACTCGAACTTCCTTGGAGTCGACTCGGCTCTCAGTTTGCGAAACACAGCCTTCTGCCATCTTGGTGTAGCGCTGCCTTGGAGTCGACTCGAGCTGTCTGGGAGTCGACTCGAATCTCAGAGGCAGTAACTTGGTTTTCTGTCTGTTGATGGTCGCGGAGTCTCGGAGTCGACTCGTGCAATGCGGGAGTCGACTCGAATCTCAGAGTCCCAAAAATGCTCTCTGACTTTTTCCTTGTGTTCCGCTGAGAGTCGACTCTTGCTTTCTTTGGAGTCGACCTACCAACCATCGGAGTCGACTCGCGTTCCACTGGAGTCGACTCGAATCTCAGACCCGAAAACTGCTCTCTGACTTTTCTGCCTGTGACTCCTAGGAGTCGACTCATACTTCCCCGGAGTCGACTCGGTAAACATTGGAGTCGACTCGAATTCCTCAGGAGTCGACTCGAAGACTATTCTTTTGAATTTTTTCCTTTGATTTTACTCCTCCAATTTGAATCCTTTGAACTTTAAGCTTGGGCCAATAAATTGTAGCTTTCTTCCAACTTGAGAGCTTTGGAGGCCTTCTTGTGTTCTCCCAACTTGCTATGTTCCTTGCAAAATAAATATCTTTCTCCTTGCAACATAAACATTAGTATCTATACTTCAAGGTTTTGTGATCATCAAAATCAATCTATGAATCAATCTTTGGGTCATCAATCTCCCCCTTTTTGATGATGACAAAACTTGGAGTATATGCAATATAAAAGATATTGATTTCTAGAAGTAATACATAGCTAAGTTGCATGAAGTAGAAAACATATATATGTAAAAACATACTTCATGATAATGCTTTAGATTTAATCAGCTTAACACAATTAACATATTTAAATTTTAAGCTGATTTGTATTCAATTCAAAGTAATAAAGCATTATGAGTATATATAGCATATACTTAGATATTTCTCCCCCTTTTTGACAACATCAAAAAGATAGTGAAACATTAAGCACAAAGATCAGAGCAGAACACATCGAGTGTGAATTCAAGAGGTTTTCTAATTTGATACCACAGATAGTTTTCTAATCAAGTGTAGGTGGAATCTTCCTTAGGTTAATTCAAGACATGAGTGGAAATCTAACCTCTTCAATAAGTATGAAAGCTTGTTCATTTAAGACCTTTTGCCCAATCTATTAAGTATTTTGAGAGCAATTTAATTAAGTTTCAGAGTAAAAGATCAAAACTTATATATGTGAAAGACATATCATCATGTTGGATCATTAATTCTTCTATGACTTCAAAGTTCTTCTATGATAATAAGAGCATTGGAGCACAAATACCAAAATATGAAATCATGCAATATTTTGATACATCTTAGAGCTCTTTTAAAGACTTTCTTTTATTTCTTTAGTAAGTAAGCACAATTTGATACATAAAAATATGAATTGGCACACAATTTAAGTTTTAAAGATCAAGTCAATTAGGACTCATTAGTGAATATCAAAATAGATTTTCTAAAAGATACTCAAGAAAATTTTACACGTTATTCTCCCCCTTTTTCATTAAGTTAGAGGCTCTTTAAGCTCAACTTGCAATTTGGTTCATGATTTATGCATAAGATATACTAACCAAATAACACGCCTCAAGGTGTATCATAAAGATTTTCAGATTAAATTTCAGATGATACATATTGGAGAGTATTAGGATCATTTTTCATTTTGTATTCTTCCTCTCTCCTTTAGTTATAGATATACGCGATTAAGTTCCGTGAGACCTCTCCTTCTGAAATTTTCTTTCTCCCCCTCTATTGATCATTCCATTTAAGAGTTTAGAATTTGAAGATAATGTTCAATAAAATTGTCAATCTCAAAACTATATTTTCTATAAGTTTCAGCTTATTTTCACAAGACTCAAGGTTTGAGATAAGACAACCTTTATAGAACTCATCTCAAGGTAATTAAAGCGTGTCTTGTAATATAAGGAGGTTCATCAAAATCAAT
The DNA here is from genome assembly GCF_009389715.1 of Phoenix dactylifera. Lineage (NCBI taxonomy): Eukaryota > Viridiplantae > Streptophyta > Magnoliopsida > Arecales > Arecaceae > Phoenix > Phoenix dactylifera. The sequence goes on from NW_024068185.1 coordinate 154,536, forward strand.
CCATAAAATTTAAGGTATACATCAAATTAAAGTTTCTTTAGGATAAGATACTGAATATCTAAAGCTCCCCCTCAAAAGATGCATTCTTCTTTAATCATTCTTTTCTTTGGTTGAATTTCAGAATTTAATAATAAACGTGAATAAAACTGAAATTCTATGTTATCGAGAATGTAGAGTGATCTAGAATTATTCAAAATTTATAGTATTCACTCTATATATATATATTCTGATGATAGTTTCTAAGAATGTAGGAGAGAAAAACATATAGATGATCATTGAGGTATGTGTATTTATAGAACTCAATTTCTTAATCACAGTTTTTCAGCAATGTATACATGAAGCTCAATAAATTTTTTAAATATTAAAATAAAGTCATATATTTAAAAATATTTACTTGCAATCAAGATCATCGTAAGACACATCATTTGAATCAAAATTAGTATACTTTGAAGGTAAGAAATGATATGTTTCGGATGCGTATCGGAGCAATCAAAATAAATTCTGTTTTTCTTACATTAACATTTTATTTAATAATCATATGGAGTTTAAACTTTTATACAAAATCGGATTCTGAATTACATAGGATTTTCAATAGAAGCTTTCTAAGTCATAATATGAGATATGTATCTTTCACAATGTAGCTCATCTTAAATTGTTACGATTGAAAAATACATATTTCAATAACATTAAAGCACTTTCAGAATCTTTGTGTTTAATTTTGAGTTTCGATACAAAATAAAGGATATTTTAACAAGTATTAGGACATTATGTATCAAAGTTAGGCAAGTAGAAAGATAGATCAATATCAATTTATTTTTCCTAAATAGAGATGTTCTTCTCTTTTCCTTTCTACAATTTTATTTAGCTTTCAGATTTTAACAATGATTGTGAATGACAAATCTGAAATTTCTTTTCAATAAAACTAAACAAAAGATGTTATGTAGCAATTCAAACATTCAATCAAATTGTCCAAGTATGAAACATTACAAAATATTGAGAATCCATAAATCAAGACATCTACCATATGCAAAATATACCATGTGTTAAGTCATGCATTAAAATACTAAGAACAAGAATGTCAAGGATCAAAATCAATTCTTTTCAAATAAACTCCCCCTATTTAAATATAATCTTGCAATGATTTCATCCTTAAAGTGTGTTTTCAAGTGATTAAAAATTTGACTTAATTCTACTTTCATTTACTTTGTTTTTCATTTATAACTTTCTTATGCTCTATACTCTATTTGCTCCCTATCCGGTGGAGTTGGGAAGGGGCACGAGGTACTACCACTAGCCTCCCTCTTGTGCCGTCCCTAATATGCCCTACACCGAATAGTTGGGTCAAATAGTGCCGGGTACTACCACTAGCCTCCCCATTGGCACCATCCCTATGATGAGCAATATAGAAAGGTTAAAATGTTTACTTCAAAACCTCCCTGTTTAAGTGTAATTAATTATGGATTTTATCCCTTCCAAAAGAATGCTCACACAAGTCTCACAAATGTGTCGAATATATTAAGTTTGTTTTGCTTTTCCTTAAGGTTGAAGTGTTTGCCTCTACTTGGATTTTACTTCTCTTGAATAATATCCATTTTCTTTTCTTTATCTCTCTCTCTTTTTGTTATTCTCAAGTAATTTTCATGAGAGAGCAGAATAGAGAATTAATCTTACGTATCATATATATGTATATCATGCAAACAACATTTTCATTATGCTCAAGGATTCATAGCTTCTCACAAGTCATTCTAAATCAGAGTTTTAATCATATACTTGTGTATTTCATGGTTATGATACAGCCATAGAAATATTTTAGATTGAGCAAACCATGAAACAATTTCTAAAAGTATAAGTCAGTCAATACACATATAGACATGATATCAAAAATTAATAATTAAAGAATTTAATCATGCCATAATAGGATTTAAGTTATTGACTTTGCTCAATTAATTTGTGAGAAAGGTATCTAAAATTACCTATTCATTATATGTTCTTCAAGCCAAACTAGATTTCTTATGTGTGAACTTTTGGCTGAAGAAGATCCTCTCTCTTGTTTGCATGTGAATGTTTAGTGTATCTTACATGAAGATATCCTTCAAGTTGAAATTTCTCATTTTTCTTTCTTGAAGGAAGGTCATTAGTTTCTTTAAGATACAAAGCATTCATCCAACATATATATTTTTTAAAACTAGATGACTCAACATAAGGTAAGACAATAGTTGAATATTGAGTCACTTTACTTCAAGAGAATGCCTAAATATAAGCAAGCACATATCACTTGAACTAATGAGATAGTTTCATTAACCAAGATAGTTCAAGGACAAGCATGTGAGGCAATAGAAAGATTTATCGAGGTCAAATCAATTTCTTATTTTCAAGATCAATTTAGTTTGGATTCTATTTGCTTAAGATAATTATTAATAAGATAAGTTAGCCTAGTGTTAATCAACTTATCTTAAACGTTTGTTTCTATCAAAATTCAGATTATGATTTATTTGTTATCAATAAAATATAATTAATTAAAATTAGATTGAAGTCTTGCACAAGGTCACATAATGAGCATACAATCTGGTCTACTAGCTGTATGATAAAATAATTATTCTATCATGCTTCAATACAGCTTTAACACAATAGATCTACTTTGCTCATCCTTTTCAAATTCTACAAGATGGGGTCATAGATATACCTTCTTCATGCCAATCTTCTATAAGAGTTTTCTTGTGGACTAACGTTGGTCAATGAAGATCCCCTTTCCTGTTTGTCTTAATTTGGAGTTTGAGAGAAGATGTTAATTCATTCATCATATTTCAAACTCACTTTGCAATATAACTCTTCATTAGTAGAACCAAAAATGATGTCATCAATGCATACTTTGAGCAAATAAGATATCACAAATTCATCTTTTTGATGCATAGATTTATCACTATTACTTTCTATCAAAAAGGTTGCTTAAGCTTTTATATATCATGCTTTTGATGCTTGTTCTAAATCACATATTGCTTTATCATATATGTAATGTGTATTTTTAAATATGGTGGTTATTTTTCATAGATCTCCTTTTTAATGAAGTAACCACATAGGAGTGAATTCTACACATTCATTTGACAGAATATAAAGCTCATGAAGCAAGCACATGATAATGATGATCTTTACTTCTAATCATGCAAGAATCTTTATCAAGATCTATTTCCTCTTTTCTTGATTTAGTCTTTTAGTAGTCATCAATTTTTCTTCATTAAGTGCATATGTAAAAGATTAACCATATAATTTGATTTTAGTATTTTGATAATAAATTATTAGTCTCATAAAGAATAAAATGAATTGATACTTCTACAACTAGAATTTTTCATGAATGTTCTATATGCATTGCTTGATGAATGATATCCAAGGATAGAAGTATCTTTATCAGATTTGGCATTATTTTCATAATAACATGTACGACTGAAAAATATGAAAGATATGCAATGATTCATTTTCCATTTTTCAGAAGATCAAAATTTTCATCAAAAATAGAAATCATATGTATGACAAGCAGTGATGATAATCTTTTAAAAATTATTTAAGTAGATGACTATCATACATAATTGTCTTTTTCATTTCTTCAAGAATTCTATTAATCCTATTTTGCTTATGGTGTCCTTGGTGCTGAAATCATTGGATTTAATATTATTTTCTGTATAACCTTTATCAGGATTTTGGTTTTCAACACTGTGCCATGATACTCTTTATCTTCACAGTTTGGAAACCTTTATCATTTGAACCACTTTTACAAGATTTAGTAAATACAGAAAAATACTTCAGTTTTATTTTTCAAGAATAAATCCAATGTAAGCTTTTGAAAAACTTGGAGATGGAAACAACATCTTTAGATTTAGAAATGATTTTTGTTTGTTTCCTTAGTTAGCATGCATAGCAAAACTTTGACCTTTAAGTAGATAATCTAAGTAAGCCTATGGCAAGGTCTTTTGAGATTAAGTACATACTAGCATGAGTTGATTTTATATGCCAAGGATGGTTTCTTGGTATTCAGAGTGCATATATTCAAAAGCATACCAAGTACACATTATCATATCTATGATCAATAAACAATAATGCCATGGATAATAACTCTCAATCAAGCATATAGAGAATTCATAGAGTTATTCTTAATAAATTGATTAATCATTTAGCAACTTATCCAATAGTGAGTAAAGTATACTAAAAAATGAAGAGATTTGATTATATTTCCAAAAGTATTTTCTATATCACAAAATTGATCACTACTAGCAAATCATATCAAATACTAAAGCACAAATAATGATGAGATGCAAGAATTACTGATTTCATTATTATTTTTTTTGTTAATAACTTTTTAAGTTTCTTTATGTTCCATAGGTACCTTGGTACACCTATGTGTACATCCTCATTTTCTCATTTTGGGTACCCAAGCTTGCTTGAGTCCTTGAGAGTTAGGACATATGGTTCCTTTTGGAACCCATATCTGTTTAATAGTAATAACTTTACCATTTGATTTAATTATACTAGAACGATAGGTAAAGTTGTTATTCCCATTCTTTTCATTTTTGAAATAAGTTATCTTATTTAATGGTTTGCTTGGTAAATTGATAACCTTTTTCTCTAAAGATTTATGGCTAAGTGAAGGAGTCAAGCTAAATTTTGATTTATCAAAATCAGCATGTTGGCTTTCAAACATCATTTTTAATCTTTCTGAACTTACAGTGAATTTGTTAATAAAACATCTTAATTGGTTAATTTCTTTACTTAAGTTTTGATTTTCTTTAATTAAGCTATGATTTTTTCTGAATCAATTCTTCTGAAAATGACCTTAAGCTTTCATTTTCAGAATTTAGTTTCTTAAGATTTTTATTCTTTACAGTTAATTTTCTACATTCACTATACAACTCATGAAAAGCATTTAATAATTCATCATAAGAGAATTCTTCTTGAAAATCATTTGAGGTAAGAGTAGATTCAGATTTTACCTTGTCTTCTTGTGCCATAAAGCACAAATCAGTTACCTCTTGTAGTTTCTTGGAGCTAATATCATCATTGTTGCTCCTAACCTTTATTTTTTGGCTTGACTCTTTCTTGGTCAAGGCTTTCTTCCTTTTTATCTCTTTCTTCCTTTCTTCTTGCTTCCTCTTTTTCTTTGTCTTTAGGAAGCTGATTTGCCTCGGAGTCGACTCGGACCTTATTGGAGTCGACTCGGCTAGCTTGGGAGTCGACTCGGAACTACTTGGAGTCGACTCATTCACAGGGTCTTCAAGACTGTGTCTTTGCCTTTCAGACTGTTCTTCTCTAGGAGTCGACTCGGACAAACTGGGAGTCGACTCGGCTACTGTGGAGGATTCTGCAATCTCATTGTTAGTACGCAATTGAAGCACATGTGAGCTAATCTGAGATTTATCATAAATAGTTTCTAAAGTATCCCAGATCTCCTAGCAGATAAGCATGCAGAAATTTCATTAAACTTCGTTTCATGAATAGCACAATATAATATGTTCATAGCATTAGCATCCAATTGTGCTAAGTCCTTTTCATTAATAGTTTGAGAGAGTGTATGAAGGTCATTTATTATGATTTTCCATAAATAATAGTTTTGTGATTGAATAAAAATGCGCATGCGTGCTTTCCAATATGTGTAGTCTATGCCATTAAACAGTGGAGGCCTATCAATTAACTGTCCTTCTCCTAGAAAACTATCTATTTGAGTTGTCATGATCTTTGGCTCTTGATCGTGAGATCAATAATTAATCTTGAGCACCTGCTCTGATACCACTTGTTGCCCAGTAGATACAACCCAAGAGGGGGGGTGAATTGGGTCTTTTAAAACTTTTATGCTACTTCTTAAACTTTTTGATTAACTATGCTAAGTTGTATAGATGCACAGTGAAAGTTAAACTTAGCAAGGGATTGATGTATAGACTTCGACTTGATTAAATATGCTTGCAACTAAGGGAAGTGCGGATAAGAATTAAGCAAGCAATTTATCTAAGTAAGTAAGTGTGTTAGTTAGACAATAACTAGAGGCATTACAAACACAAAGGACATATAGTGGTTCGGTGCACCCCAGCACCTACATCCACTCCCCAAGACCTCTTGGGAATTTCACTATAATCCTACCGATTACAGCCGGTTGTTTTACAAGCTCACAACCCAACTTGTTGTTTTACGAGCGCACAACGAACTCGGTCGGTTTTTCCAGGCTCACCGACTAGAACCAACCCCGATTGTTTTCCCGGGCTCACAATCAAACCCTTACACACGTTGGTTTTAACTTGGCTCACCAACCAACCTTATCACCGTTGGTTTTTCTTTGGCTCACCAACAAACCTTAACCCCTTGATTCAATCCCTTGATTGAATCAAGTTACAAGATATTAAAACAAAGTATAGAACAAAACAAAGCTTCTTAAACAAGCAAATATGACAATATAAACAAATAGAGTAAAGAGAAGCCCTCAAACGAGTTTTGAAGATGGAGGAGCTCGGCTTCTTCTTTACTTGATCCTCCTCTGATTTGGCATGAAGTAGAGGATCCCCGAGGCAGCACACGGATGGAGAGGAAGCTTTCGGATTCACTTGGATGCTCTTCTTCTCTCTATTTCGTTTTGGATGGCCCTTTTGTGCTTATGGGAGATTTCCTTTGTAATCTCTTTGAGATCTCTTTCCTAGATGATCTCTCCCACTTCCATAAGTTCTCTCCTAGCTCTCTTCTTGTTTTTATAGCTTTAGATGGCGTGGAAACAAGAATATAGCCGTTAGAGACAAAAATAGAGCCGTTGGACACAGTCTGCACTTCCTGACAATATTACCGTTGGGATTGGAGTCGACTCGCGCGATCAGGAGTCGACTCGCCTGTTGCAGGAGTCGGCTCGTGCTTTACTGGAGACGACTCGGCCACTGTTCCAAATTTGAATTAAAGTGCATGCCTTGACTGGGAGTCGACTCGTCTTAACCTGGAGTCGACTCGCCAACTTCTGGAGCTGACCTGGCAATTTCGGAGTCGGCTCATCCACTGAAGTCCGTGGATCCAATTTTGAATTTTGTCCTCTCGAGTCGACTCGACTGTCCTGGGAGTCGACTCGAATCTCAGAGCCCGAACTTCCCGATCCTCTGTCTTTTGGCTCGTCCAGTCTTGGAGTCGACTCGAACTTCCTTGGAGTCGACTCGGCTCTCAGTTTGCGAAACACAGCCTTCTGCCATCTTGGTGTAGCGCTGCCTTGGAGTCGACTCGAGCTGTCTGGGAGTCGACTCGAATCTCAGAGGCAGTAACTTGGTTTTCTGTCTGTTGATGGTCGCGGAGTCTCGGAGTCGACTCGTGCAATGCGGGAGTCGACTCGAATCTCAGAGTCCCAAAAATGCTCTCTGACTTTTTCCTTGTGTTCCGCTGAGAGTCGACTCTTGCTTTCTTTGGAGTCGACCTACCAACCATCGGAGTCGACTCGCGTTCCACTGGAGTCGACTCGAATCTCAGACCCGAAAACTGCTCTCTGACTTTTCTGCCTGTGACTCCTAGGAGTCGACTCATACTTCCCCGGAGTCGACTCGGTAAACATTGGAGTCGACTCGAATTCCTCAGGAGTCGACTCGAAGACTATTCTTTTGAATTTTTTCCTTTGATTTTACTCCTCCAATTTGAATCCTTTGAACTTTAAGCTTGGGCCAATAAATTGTAGCTTTCTTCCAACTTGAGAGCTTTGGAGGCCTTCTTGTGTTCTCCCAACTTGCTATGTTCCTTGCAAAATAAATATCTTTCTCCTTGCAACATAAACATTAGTATCTATACTTCAAGGTTTTGTGATCATCAAAATCAATCTATGAATCAATCTTTGGGTCATCAGAAGTCCAGACTTGCGCACTCATCCTATACGTCTATCTGCCGCATCACCTGATCTTGTACTAGCTAATAGAAGAAGAATCACTCGAGTTAGGCGCCTGGACGAAGGTTGAAGAATGATTCTAGCTCAGCTGGCACCAGGATTTCATTTCACACTAGCCGAAAGGCAAAGAAAAAGAACCCTTAATCAAACTAAGAGGCAACGAAGGAACGGTTAGCTCGGCAAAGCCTTTGATATGCCCGGACTCGCTCAGAAGCAATGGGCAGGATCGCTTTAGAGCGGTCTTCCAGCTCGACAAGGTGGTTTTCTTCCCGTGCCTTTTGCAAGTCCTGGTTTTCCAGGTCTGGAGTTGTATCCGAGTCTGCAGCTCTTAGCTCAGAAAAATCAGACGTGTAATAAATAAGAGGTAGTTTTCGGCTACGAGGTTCTCGTAGGTTAAAGTCTTGCAGAAGAAGAAAGCACAAAAACATAGTAGATCTTCCTTTCCATCTCTTACTTAATGCATGTCTTCTCAATGGGATAGATGCCCGCACCTTGATGCCCTAGAGTTTTTCTATAGGCAGATATATATATATATAGAACTGGAGCGGAGACTTAGCCCAATTAGTAATGTTGATGGGTCTACCTATTACAGAGCTCATTAACCAAATCAGACCTACACCAATGCCCGCGACACTACATGATTAAGACAATAGAGTTCAAAATAACTATATAATCACAAATTAATTATGGGCTTCTTAGACATTCAATCAGTTCATAATCAATAGAAATCTATTTTTACTAAAAATTCCAACTAATAGGCTGATATCCGAGTCACGGGCACTCAAATCTCTTGCAACTTTATCAGCTCGACTAATTGATAAAATTATTTGACACCGACGATAAATTCATCATTTTAATAGAACTACTGGTGGTGCCTCCCACCAGTCCCAACTGGGAGAGAGAGATGGCGAGTACCGAGAGGGATTTAGACCTATCCGGCTAGCCGGAAGACGAAAAACCGGCAGCGCCCAGCCCCCGTCTCTCCTATCTGGGATGGCGCGAAGCGGCAACGATCACTTTCAGAAGCTGGCTCAAAATAATACAATAAAATCAGGATATCCCTCATCGAGGTGCCTAAGCGCCGTTCACAAGCCAAACATGGGGCACGCAGTCAACCTTCTTCGGCTTATGCGCCGGTGACGCATGCCACTCTCCCTCCCTCCCTCCCTCCCTCGCTCTCTCCCCCTCCCTCCTCCCCCTCCCCCACCTTTCTCTATCTTCCTCTCGCTTTCTTACTCCTCCCCTTTCCCTTTTCTCTTCCAATCACCATACCACTCATGCCAGTGTTCATGGTATGTAGCTGAGCTGGAAGTGATTCCGTGGGTGGACTCCATCCCTCCCACCCGTTATAAATATCCTCCCCCTCCCACTCCTCTCCACACACACATACACCCAACCTCATTCGAATCCAGTCCACCTCTCTCCCTCTCTCTCTCTCTCTCTCTCTCTCTCTCTACCCTTCATAGCAGTACTTATAAGAGCAAAACACCAGTTAGTTGTTATAGTGATAGTAGTATCGAGTGCCTTCCATCACAATTGCAATGCTTCCTCTCCTACCATCCCTGGTCCTTTTCCTGCTCTGCCTGCTCTATCGTCTGCACGCAAGAGCGAAGAAGAATTCCTCTGCCACCGCCCATAGGCTGCCCCTGCCTCCCGGATCGATGGGCTGGCCCTACATCGGCGAGACCTTCCAGCTCTACTCCAGCAACCCCAACACCTTCTTCTCACTCAAACAAAAGAAGTATGCCGTCACCATCCCATCGCAGTTGCTTCGAACTAAATTCTGAGCAGTGACTGTATGTAATCCATCCTCTCGCTGTTGTTGCTGCTGTTGTTGTAGGTATGGGCGTATATTCAAGACGCACATACTGGGATGCCCCTGCGTGATGGTGTCGAGCCCGGAGGCGGCACGGTTTGTGCTGGTGACGCAGGCCCACCTGTTCAAGCCGACGTACCCGGCGAGCAAGGAGCGCCTGCTGGGCCCCAGGGCCATCTTCTTCCAGCAGGGGAACTACCACGCACGGCTGCGCCGCATCGTCCTCAGGGCCTTCATGCCCGACGCCATCCGGGGGAGGGTCGCCGGCATCGAGTCGATCGCCATCCAGGCCCTCCACTCCTGGGACGGCCGCAACATCAACACCTTCCAGGAGATGAAGAAGGTGAGCAGCATCCTCTCTCTGCTTTCTTCGTAATTTTATTCCTTAGCAAATTCAAGCTCATCAACAAGAATTGCATGATTTTTTCTCATCTAATCACAGCCGGACATCATCAATTTTTATCCCTCTCAAACAATTCTTGTTTTGGTGTCAGATTTTTTTCTTGTATTTGTGGATAAAATGAGCTGGGCAGTCCAGTATTTGCTCGACCACTTCTAATAGAAGTTCATTGTTTTTTATCCCTTTTTCTTTTTTTCCACCTTTTGTTCCCTTTTTTGTGGAAAGTATCACCTAGGAAGCCATGATATTTCAAGTTGAACATGAGTGGGCCATTTTTTTTTTTTTTCCATTAGCGTTTTTTATATTTCGAAAAATAAACAACCTGGGCATTTTTATTACTAAATTTTCCGCATTCCTTTACTTATTTCTGGTGGATAAGGTATGGTGTGGGAGTCATGATGTCTCGCTATCTCAGGATGAAGCCAGCAGGCTAGAATACCATTTCTATACCCGGCGCTGATCCCGTCTCTGTTTCATTTTGCTCTCCTTGATCTTGATTTGCAGTACGCATTCCATGTGGCACTCCTATCTATATTCGGGAAGGATGAGATTTCCTGCATAGACGAGCTGAAGCAGTGCTACTACACCCTGGAGAGAGGCTATAACTCCATGCCTATCAACCTCCCAGGGACCCTCTTCCACAAGGCAATGAAGGCCAGGAAGCAGCTGGGCCACATGGTGGCCGACATCCTTTCATCCAGGAGGCGGAACAAGGCAGAGGCCGATGACCTCCTTGGCTCATTGATGGAAGCCAAGGCAGGCCTCACCGACGACCAGATAGCCGACAACATCATCGGGGTCATCTTCGCCGCTCGTGACACTACCGCAAGCGTCCTCACCTGGGTCGTCAAGTACCTCGGAGACAACCCAAGCATCCTGCAGGCAGTCACCGTAAGATTTTTTTTTTTTTTTCTCCCTTCTCTGCCCGTCTCCCTACTCTTCGACAGTGTGCGTTTTGAAAGGAGGAACCGAGCAATTGATCGTTTGTATGGACTGCCGCCGCATGTAGGAAGAGCAGGCGGAGATCATGAGGAGCAAGGAAATGGGTGAAGGGGAGAAGCACTTAACCTGGGCTGATACCAGGAGGATGCCGATGACTTCGAGGGTGATTCAGGAGACATTGCGGGTTGCTTCGATCCTGTCTTTCACCTTCAGAGAAGCAGTGGAAGATGTCGAGTATGAAGGTGGGTGAGCATCAGCATGCGCTGTGTATTGATTCTTCTTGTGGATTGTTCCATGTTTTGCTGCAGCTTGTTGAACTTCCCTCTCTTTGCTCGTGCAGAATACCTCATTCCAAAGGGATGGAAGGTCTTGCCACTGTTCAGAAACATTCACCACAGCCCAGATAACTTTACCGACCCAGAAAAATTTGATCCCTCCAGATTTGAGGTAACAAAAGGGAACCGATCGTCCCCTACTTTCACTCAATTCCAGGCCCTGTTCTGCAAACAAAATCAACCGTCTTTTTCCACCGCAGGTTGCTCCAAAGCCCAACACCTTCATGCCATTTGGGAATGGGACCCACTCCTGCCCGGGAAATGAGCTAGCGAAGCTGGAGATGCTGGTCCTCCTCCATCATCTGACCACCAAATACAGGTAGGTACCGGACTCGAGGCATCACCTCTGCTCCATCTTAAGTTTAGTTGGACCATCCTCGCACAAGTTGGAAGATCTCTTCCTCTAGGTGGGGGAATGGATCCATCAATAACTTCTTTTGATGGTATATACATACATCTTTCAGGTGGTCTATGTCGGGATCCGAAAGCGGAATCCAGTACGGACCTTTCGTACTGCCCCTGCACGGGTTGCCCATGAGATTCTCTCGCAAGGCATGATCGGAAGATAGAGACGATAGATTTGCCCTACCAGACAGCGTCAGTCACTGTAATCATCGCCAGTTATAGAGAAAACCCGGCTTCAAATGGTGGTGATATTTCACAGATAGGAGGACGAACTTGCAATCAGAACTGATTGCAATTTCTCGAGGAAAGAGACCACATACAAGTGACAAGGAGGCATTGAACAAATTGTACAGGCCCCTTTCAATTCATGTACCAAGGAAATTTGATGAAGGGTGTCAAGACATTCAGATTAAATCACTGAATCAACATAGTATTTGTTTTTCTTTTCCTTCTCTTCTCGAGAGGATTCGAAGGTGTAATCGTTAAGGAGAAGTTGGTGAGACTGTGGAATGTCAGGGTTCCGTGTGCCATGATAACCCATGCTTAATCTTAATGATCAGAAGTCAAAGCAAAGCATGCAAGGACATATCTGACTCCTTAGCAATTCCCCTGTTTCACAGGCTCCTTGGAATTTGGATTGCATGTTTTTTTATAGTTTGTATGTATATCTCTTCTACCTTTGCATCCAGGTGCCGTAATATGAGGGAAGTCAGTGATTTGACATTGCCTCTTCGAATCAATAAAAAAGAATTGTTGCACAAGCTGGATGCCTCGAGAAAACATCTTGGTACGGGACAATACTAGATGACAATAAGCTAATAAACATGCATTGTGGAACCTCATGCAGATAATTCCGCCCTCGCAGCCTTGCAGGGCGGTGCAGACGATCAATTAGCTCGAGACTTGGAGGGATTAGTTTCTGCCAGCTATCACCGTTTGTTTTTATTCATGGAAAGATGCAACCCGGAAATTGTTTCTCCTGTTCGTCAGAATACCCTGTCCAGAAGCGTCGCTATAAATAAATAAAGACAGTGATCAATTCATTCATCCTTATGCTCATGTCAAGGGTGGATAGTTTTGCTTGTCTTGTAACTGTCATGGTGGGGCTTGCACAATCATAATTGTATGCCAGTAGCCATGCTAGCTGTCTTCCGCCGATTGCCTTCACGAGTTGAGATTATTTCTTTAGAAAAATGCTCTTATCTTAGATCAGTCAGACTACTGAACGCTGGTGGTTTCAACCCTGCACATTAATTACTGGAACGCTGTCCGCTTCTTCTTCTACCATACAAAAACGGAAATTCCGTGTGAGGCGGCGTCGGCCTTGAACTAGAGGGTGAAAAGCCGGTAGAAGATTTGGTGCGCTCGAGGATAACCTTTTCTCCTTTGCTCTTGCTGCAATCTTCTACAGTCGAGCGGCTAAGAGATGGATCTTTTCCAAAGCTAACCAGGAGCTCTGATCTTTTCGAAAGTTCACAGGGCGCTCTAACTCATGAAGCTGCATTTCCACGATCCGTCGGACCCCTAAATACCAACTTTGCCACCTTTTCCATATTCCTGCGTGTAGTTTGGAAGAAAATATATATATATATATATATATATATATATATATATATATATATATATATATATATATATATATATATATATATATATATATATTGTATGAGAAATATTCCATCCCCAAAAAAACGAGAGATGCAGAGAGAGATTAGTCACAGAGACAGGCACCGCATACAGTCAACATTCTACGCCCATCATTATCTTTTCCTCTCACCTATAATTCCCATTTTGGCTCTTCTTTTGATTGTAATTCCTGCATTCTCGAGAGATCGTAATTGCTAGCTCCCATGGGCTGATTCTAGTTTTTAGATACAGAAACAAACCAGCCTTATCCCATCTTTGGGGGTTGGTATGACCAATTCTACAGAAACATCGCAAATTCCACCCGGAGTTAGAAGTCTCCCAACAGGGGAAGTCCCTTGCAATATTTTCCCCTTCTTTTGTTGCGGGAGGGAGCATAAGGATCGATTAATTCCGTTCGTTTGAGAGGCCTCCAGTTTTGAATCGCAGGTTTTTTCAAATGCTCTTGTGAAACATGTGTGCCTCCTACCGTCTGCGAGCTCCACTATAAATCACATCTCATTCCTTCATGACCTTCATCCAAGTCCTCCCTCATCCCTGTCCTCTGGCTTTTCTACATGCATTTGGGACCCCTCCTTTCCAATCCTAGCTTTCGACCCAAAGTAATCCTAGCCAGTGACGAGCGATAAGCAAACTAGGTTGCACTCCCAAAATTCCCCTTGACCGATGGGCTGAAATATCTACAAGCAAATTGACAAACATGCAATTCTATCCAGCATGTTACGATATCATGGATGGGGACTCCTTTGACTAATTGGATTTGTTGATGACGGCCTCTGCTATCCTAACAAAATAATGCCAATCTGTCGTTGGATATAGTGGTAACCAAGACCAACCAGTATTCCTCCTCCTCTTCTACATAGATCTGCTTGCCCCTGAGGCAGCGGACGTGCATCTGGTGTTTTGGCTGCGTGAGAGCATTTGCTTGTACACAGCTCCATTACCAAATTACCAAGCATAGTATATTCGCATTTCTTTTTGATGGTCTCTTGAATTTCTTTTGGATTTAGAAGGTTATTTGGTAGTGCTAACAAAACAGAGAAGGTTATTCTTAATTGACGCGCCACTGCTGATTAAAAATACAGCTGTGCTTAGGGTGCACGCCATACTGCTTCTACAGCCATTTCATCAGACCAACTTATTTGTTGAAGCCAAAGAAAGTGCAAGTTCTTCAACGGGTTCAAACAATACAAGATAAAAGATCAGCATGTGAAAGCTCATTGCTGCATACCCCAATGCTCTGACTATTCTCACCGAGATCATTGTTGACTGTACTTGCTTGCTTGCTTGAAAGCTTTGGTTGAACTACCCTATCAGCTTTTCTTAGACTAGAAAATAAGTATCAATATCAAGAGCTACTATAGCGCATGTTTCGCCCAAGGCATAAGGGGCATGATGATTTGACGTCATCGTCACCTTTCTCCGACTTGTCACCGATAGTCTATTTAGAGTTCCAAACTCAATGGTGGCAATTGAGCACAAGGGTTGTCCCCGTTGCAGGACTTAACCAAATACTTTACGACACGAGTTGATGACAGTCATGCACCACCTGAGTCCATGTTCCTAAAGGCACCTCTTTCTTTTGAGAGGATTCGTAACATATGCCCCGGTAGGTTCTTCGCTTTGCGTTGAATTTGACCACATACTCCACTGCTTGTGCGGGCTCCCATCAATTCCTTTGAGTTTCATTCTTGCAGATGCATGGGAAGAAATATATATTCTCCAAGCTGCTGTCGGATAAATCATCTTATCTGTATTCCAATCAACCTAGTGCTATATATATACATATATATGTATATTATATATATATATAGATATATATATGTATATATATATATATGTATATATTATATATATATAATATACATATGTATATATATATAATATACATATGTATATATATATTATATATATATATATAATATACATATATATATAATATACATATGTATATTATATATATATATATACATATGTATATTATATATATATATAATATATATATATATATATATATATATATATATATATATATATATATATATATATCCGATTAGAGATCCCAAAAGAAGGTTCAATGGGTACTAACAAGTTATTTCAGGATGACTGGAAAAGCATTATATAATTTGGAGATAATTGCTCTATAGCCCCATTCTGGTAAAAGTATTTTTCAATGCAATGATAGGAGGAAAGATAATTATCCTTAATAGGTCCGTGTTCAATTATGCTAGATGTTCATCCATTACAGGCATCTTTAAAAGACTCAATGTGAGTGTGGTTGTGAATTCGCAACCTATGGAATTGGACTACATCTAGAGCACTCATGAAATAAAGATACTAGCACAAAGCCGAAAAGCAGCAGCCTAAATGGACTCAACAATAGCTCGTATAATGTGTGTGGCATATGAAATTTGTATAAAAGAGCCCAGTTTAAGATTTTGTTTACTATGGACTTTACAAATAGAATATGTCAACACTAAATAAAGGTTTAAACCTACAAGGTATCTTTACTTATTGCATAATATACTTAATCTAGATGCATTTTATATGTGTTATATGATTTTCACAATTTTAATTTATATGGAAGATTGTTGGTTTATTAATAGTATATTTAATTCAAAATTTTGACATTTTTAGAATAGTCCCACATTGGATATTAAAATAAATATAAACATACCAAAATATAATTTCTTATCTTAGACACCTAAATAACTTGGTCTTTTGAGTAGATAAGACTTTATTTTTATCTTAATTTTTCTTTTCTCTCTTAAAATTCTACGAACTCACCTCTAGTTGTTTCTCATGTGGTATCTTAAAAAGAAGCGTGAAGAGATGCTTTCGCTTCTCATAAGGCATGTTGAATGAATGTCTTGTAAATGGATCTTTTGGAAGATTCATGTATATGGAGATACTTTCTTATGAAAAGAAGCACCTCGATGCATCTAATCCGATGCATCCAATCTGATGATGATTCCAAGGGACATAACCCTTAATCAATGGATGGATTATGTGAAGAAAGTCTTACAAACGAATGCCTCGGAAGATTCCAATATATAAAGGGATGCATTCTCATTGGAAAATGTATCTCGATGTATGTGATCCGATGCATCCGATCGGATGATGAATCCAACGAACACAACCCTCAATGAATTGATGGATCATGTGGTGAGGGATGCATCCAATAAAGGGATGCTTAAGCACCCATTCATACTCTCCCTTTTATATCAATAAATAGGGAAGGGGATTGTACTTCCCATCCATCTAAATGACACCACAAATTGAGCAATAAATGAGCAAACATAAGTGCACCCTTTGGGCAATTGAGAAGAGAGGATTGTGTCCATATAAAAGTAGATCGAGACAGATTTCTTCAATTTATTTTGTTGATTTTCATTTCATCTGGATTTGGTTGTATCTTGATTCTCTTTCATTTGAGTGCACTTCAAGGAGAACATGAAGTAGTTTGTTATATTTTGGAAGTAGACCATCATCAACTATTTGCACCTGGATAGAGCGAATTCTACTCTAAAGAAAGAGCCTTCATAGCATGCCTTGAACTGGATAATATTTAAAACTTAAATTATTTTATTCTGTATTGCAGAAAGCTATTAATTAAAAGATCAAAATAAAATAACAATATTAAATTAAGAGAGATATGATATTTTAATAAAAAAATTTCAACATAGAAGCCAAGAAAAATACTTTTGGATGTGTGGAAAGGGGTCCTAGAAACTCTTTCTTATGAAGCAAAATCAAAATTAACCTCGAAAATGGTTGAGTCATTAGGTTGTGAGGGACACGTCACTTGGTTAGTGCCCACTTAGCTTGCTTTTATCAAATTTGCATGAAGATAGTTGGAGGAAATAAGTCTCAATTTCTTCACAATGGAAAATTAAGGTATAATTTCCTTTGTCGAGGATAGCCATATTAGATTTTTAATTTTTGAGTGAAATGCTCACGTCCTTATGGCCTTCCTCACAAGCTGATAGTTTAAGCTGGAGAGAGAACTCATCATGACAATTCACATCCAAGTTTATTTACAAATTTACAAATTGGGAAGGTATCAAATGTCCTTTTGCTAGAAAACTATAGAAACAACCAATACCACACTCAAAGTAAAGATATTCCTTTGGTTGGGATGCAACAACAAATTGAAGGCAAGAGAAAATTTGCCCAAGAAGATGGAAGAAATGTTGTAGGATTTGTTTTTATGTAAAAGTAGCTCGGAGAGTTCAAACCACCTCTTCTTTCACTACTCCTTTATCGAGAAGGTTTAGAATATAGTGGTGTAGATATTAAATATTCACCCTCTCGCTAGCCATATTATCATATTCTAGACTATTTGGATTAAGTCATCTACTCCAAGAGAAATCAAATCTAGCTTCTGTATGTTAGCTACGACATATTTTTGGAGTTGTTGGAAAGAAAGAAACACAAGGATCATCCTCAATAAAATGAGCTTGAATACTTTGGTAATCAGGTCTTTTATGTCTCTTTTTTTCTAACATGGCCAAATTATACAGCCCTGGAGTAGATGCAACTAATGGAGTTAGAATACAAAAGGTCGCAAAATTGAGGAGCATGACTTGTAGAGTTCCACAAAAGTGGTTAGGCATATTTGGAAGCACGAGAAATCATCCAATCTACCACACTATTTGGCTTTCCATAATTATGAGTAGGATTAAAATCCACTGAGGATGAACTGATCCTCCATATATCCAGGAGAAAGGGGTGGCCATGAGTGGCTTGAGTTCATAGGCACACAATCCAACCAATGATTGTCTTGGAGTCACCCTTAAAAGTAGTTTGTTACCCTCAATACAGTAATAACATATATCAGGCATTCTGAAGCCTCCCTCAAGTTACGCTAGAGGCATTGTTGTGCCATAGAGATTGACACCACATGCCGCTACTAGAAATGAGTTAGGCCCTCTAACCACAAAACCAAATCCACCACTAACTTCACCATCATAACACTACAATCGAAGTTGATTTTGAGGCAGCCATAGGGAGCTTCTGGGTGAATTGGATCACATTGGATGGTGCAGAAACTGCTAGATGAGAGTCCCAAAATTTCTTAGCTATCTAAGACACTTTAGTAGAATTTTAATGGGAGAACTCAACTGCATGGATGGATGCATTAGTCATCCCTTGTTTGAGTTCTTGGAGAAAGGACTCTAAGGGTAGGTTTGGAATGGATGCCACAATAAGAATTTGTGCTAGTACCTAAATCTATGCCGCCCCTAGATATTATACAAGGACATGGTCCATTGTCTCCTCAAGATTTGGGAAACAATCGCAAAAAGGTAAAATCTGAACCTCTCTGGATGTCAACACATTGTAGCAAGGAAGGTTATTCCAAGCAACCTTCCAAAGAAATAAAGCAACTCTAGGATATATATCCAGTTTCCACACCCACACCACGTTCCTATATAATGGTGGACTCCAGAATAGACTGTGGAGATCGCAAAACTTGACCTTGTCGGAGGCTAAACATTTCTAGTTAGCACATCCCTCATTGAGATCGCCAGAGATAAGATTCCTTCAGCCAAGTCATCCCCGAAAACTCGGTTTATAAGGGTCGCATCCCATCTTTTGTCCCTACCAATGAGTCTTAAACCCACAAGTTAGACAAAGTATCGCAATCTTTGAAATGGAGTGTGAGCCAAAAGAGTCTTTGCAATCCATGGATCACTAAGAACACTAATTGATTTGCCATCCCCAATAGTTAGCCTAAAGGAGGGCAACACTAGCTAGACATAAGAGATAATGGCCTTCCAGATAAAGGAGCTCATATGGGAAACACCTAGGCTAGGAAGCACCTCTAATGTGCCATAGTCATCAAAATGCACCAAAGGCTATCTAAACAAATTACAAGTCTCACAAGATGTTTGGCCCGTAAGGCATCCTATTTTTCTATGAAGCAATGAACTCCCATGCCCCCATCTTGGATTGATTGGCATACTGCATTCATGCTAGAAGGTGCACATTTCTTAAGCTATCCATGACTTAAAGAAAATGCTTTATCACCTACTGACTTAGGGACCAGGTCCTATATGCCTTTTAGTGATTGGTCTACTGCATTCCATGCTAGAAGTACACATTTCTTAAGCTATCTAAACCTCAAAAAAATTCCTCATCAGCTACTCCAGCTTATAGATACTGACTTGGGGACTAGATCCTCATGTCTTTCAGTGATTAGTCTACACTCGATAACCAAGAATAGCTACTAAGTTTCTCCAAACTTTGGAAGAAAATAGGATCCATATCTCCATAATCATAGACTAGTACATAGCCCTTCGTTCTTCTTCTATTCACACTATTTGTTGTACATTATGTTTCTATTAATAAATTTTTGAGTGGAACTGCCTCTCTTTGCATCAAAACAAAAGAAAAAGAAAAACATGGACAAATAAAGTCCTAATTATGATCAATATATATTGCAAGGAAAAGGGTAGAGACTAACCATATATCATGCTATACTTCATTATGGAGAGGAGAAGAAAGCATATCTTATGCAAGATCATGATTCTCTTACATTGAAAGGATTCCAGTCTAACTAAATTTTCAGACTTAGAGTTCAAGTCATAATGGGATGGAAAGGGCTCATGCATGGAGCCAAGATTTAATCACTTGGAAATTCTTTTATCAAATTATATGCTCCCTCATGAATAGCAAATTGATTACAATATAAACATATGCCTTGAGGAAAAGCCTCCTATTATCACATCATGGAGAGCAACAGAGGGAGAGAGAATGGCAACAATCTCCTTTTCTTCTCAATTAATTTATCCTCTTTAAATGGATAGTGTTATCCTTTTGATTTCTTGGTGCTATGGTAAAAGCTTAGGCTAACAAGCGCTATGGCATGTCTTCAAATCCTGCAACAACCACTACATACAAAATAATATGCCAATTGTTAGGTATATCCCTAGTTTGCTCCTTCCAGGACAAAACTACAGGTTGCTAGGACCATAATCGGTTAATGCCATCTATTATCTACATCTCATTATATCATGCAAACTACTCAATGGATATTATAGTTGGACATCCAAATACACCTAGCTATTAAATATAGGTACAACTAATACTAGTTAATGCACCAAGAAAACATAAACTCTACACCAAATAACATCAAAACATTTAGGTATGATTAAGCAAATCGAAAAGCAAACAATAGATATCATTTGATGGACATCTCACCTAGTCTGGGCGAGCAGGCGACCAAGCTAGATGGTCGTGACCCCCCTCCTCTCCTCTTCTTTTCATTCATTGTGCCTCGCCTTTGGGTGCTCTTCTCTCTTTGTTCCAACTATCTCTCTTTGGCACAATCCATGTCGAGCTTCCTATCTCCTTTTCATGCACCTGAGAAATTGTATCCTTCTTCTTCATCCTTTGACAAGCTTTCCCTCAAATTACTACCTACACCACCAACAACTCAGAGCCACTATCTCCGCCACGCTCCCCTAGAACCCAACCATACTTTTGCCTTGACTTCTCTCTCTAAAATACCCCATTTCCTTCTCATTCTTCTTCCCATCTTCTTCTCACCCTTTCCTTTCTCTAATTGGAGTATTTTTCCTTCTAATTCCTCATTCTATCTATCTAATCCACCATCATTTCAATGGTGCTTTAATTTATGTAGGAAGTGGGCAATAAGTAGGGTTAATCCCTAGCCTAATTGTATGTTCCTTTTAAATCGTGATAATGTCATAGATTCAGTCATAGATGTATGGATGGAGTAGACAAAATCCTAGGGTTAGAGTTAATCTTAGAAGTTAAGAATTAGAGATTTGGGATGCATGGTGATATCTGGAAAAGTTTTATTGGGTTAGATAAGCTAATCGAGCAATTGTATTTATGGAGTTTAGGTTGTGGTAGTGAATCTTGCTTCCATGAAATAAATAAATTCTTATAAATTCCTACAAATTTATGTTACTCAATTTTATTAATAGTTAGGTGCTATTGACTTGGATTGCATAGCTTGTTTAAGTGTTTAGCATATTTGAGGTAAGTATACCCCTGCCACATTACCTTTTCTTTTATTTCTAGTGGGGATTTTTGTTTTAATAATACAATGGTGACTCCCACTGGTCTAACATGAGAACTACGAAGAAAGTCAGAAAAAAGGATATAAGAAGGAGGAATAGCATCATGGTTCTCCGAGAGAACCCCACCCGAATGCTAGGCAACAAAGAAGGCTACCTAGTCAGCAGACCTATTCGCCTTTCGGTAGATGTGAGTGGCCCAAAAAATGCCACAATCTCTCAATAGCCTATAGATGTCTCATAGCAGTGGTTGTTCATTGCCAGTCCTTTGCACACCCAAGATTCACTCGATCACCATGGTAGAATTCCCTTTAGGGTGGATGTTGTCCACACCCAAGAAGTGCCTCGCATAAGTTAGGCTTTCAAGGTAGCTCTCAGCTCTAATCCAAGGATAGTCATGTCGAAGATGCATCGACCCCGGTCGTGACTAGTCTTGAGTCGTGCCCCTGATCACAAAGTCTACACCTCCTCTACTGCAGCCATCAGTTACACTGCCGTCAAAGTTCACCTTGAGAAAGATTGGGGTGGGGGCTCCTAGGAGATGAAAACAGCCTAGGTCGCTATAGAAGTTGAGTGGAAATCCCAGATGTCTCTAGCCGTCCTAGATGAAATCAAAGCAGTAGACTGAGTGATTTTAGAAGCATATAGAAGTGCCTTGTCTACCACGATCCTCGAATGCATCCTTTTATTTTCAAAAATGCGGTTGTTTTCGTCAAGCCAAATGGGGTAGGCTACATAGGCACATTTGATATCCCGATCTGTAGTAATGAGTCTTCGCAAAGAATCCTTCTGGTAGCCGAAAAAGTCCTCAACCAAGGACATGGGCTGCAGCAGGCTCAAGAAAGTCAGGGCCCTCCTCCAAATCTGAATTACCCGCAGGCACCTAAACAGAACATGAGCAATGGATTCCTCCACCTTTTGGCATCCATCATAGGCAAGATTGATCCTCAATCTCCTTCTAGCCGGCACCCTCCTGGTTGGTAAGCAACCTCATGACACCTTCTAGATAAATAAGGGAACATGAGGGTGGATGTGCGGCCTCCAGATCCAGCCACCGCCAATCAATCGAGTTGCCTCCACATTGACCAAGTCATGAAGGTAGCCTTCGATATGCCAGTTGCTCTCCAGACCATCCTGTCTGTGGCCTCCCCATTGGTAATTGGTAGAGCCATGACTCTCTTAGTCAATTGCACCCCAAAGGCTCGTCGAATGGTGTCCTCATTCCATCTTCTCTCCTTTGGGATGATTAGGTCACAAACTTTATGGCTGAACAAGCTCTCTGGATCGATCATGGTAGGCCACAACTGATGAGAGCACAAAAGTGCGATCTACATACCACTTAAATTAGTCTTATTGTTAACAGATGATGATAATTTCGTCGAGTTAATATTATACTTTTGTTTCGTATAGGTTATCGTAAATCAGAAATAAAATGCATATTTGATACAGATTTGGTTCAGGAAGATGCATAGCCCAAGCTGTACGCACCCGATCTCGCCATGGCCTAGTCGAGCCCATCATCTCGCAAGCATCTCACGCGTGCATCCCCTATTTCCGCTCACCCAAATTTCATCCGCCTCACGCGTCTCCTAGCGTCGGCGAAGCACCCGCGATCAACTCCCTTCATCGTCCGCCCGCCTCTTCCGCCCGTTTAAGGCGCCTCCCAGCTTCCTTCTCCCAGCGTCCGTCCAAGATCCATCATCCCGTATCCACAGCGTCCGCCCGAGCCCGTGAACAGCAGCCGCGATCACCCCAAGCATCCGCCTCCCTCACCGTTTCAAAGATTCCGAGTCCATTCTTCAGCATGTGATCCCGCCTCACAGCCGCTCTAGCCGTCCGCAATCAACTCCTTTCCGGGCGTCTTCCAGATCTACGACTCATCCCATCCATCCCAGCCAGCCGTGAAGCATCGCGACGTCCGCAAGCCCATGATCTCCCAGCCGTCTGCCTCCTCTTCTTCCGCCCGAGACCGAGATCCCATGCTTCTGGGCCAGCGTCAGTTCATCCCACCTTCCGCGATCAACGCCCGATCCCGTGAAGCGCCGCAGCAGCCGCGATCACCGCCCAGCCATCCGCATCCTCCTCCTTTCCAACGCTCGTGAGCATCTCGGCTGTTATAAGAAGCTGCTCTCACGAAAGCAGAGAGGAGGAGGAAGAACAGAGGAGGCGGGGGGCTGTTGCGGTTGAAGGAAAAGAGAAGAAGGAAACAGGGTATGCCCTGTTTCCAAAAAGAAAAAGAAAAAAAAAAGAGTGATGAGAGGGAGGATAATGTTTTTAATGGAAGGCTAAAGTCCTAGGTGATGGGTGAAGGAAGATTCTTTGATGTACCGAGTTTATGATGTAAATTCTAATCCTTTGCTTTATACGATTTATTTTTTGATTATGTCATGATTCTTATATGTTGAAAATTCTTTTATGATTATGCTTATTGATACATGTCTTCCTCGATTATTTGATTCATCGTTGACGTTATAACCTGTTGGGAACCCGCCCATGCCGCTGATATTTCAAAAATTTTCAGATGGCAGCGGAATCGGCATGCACGAGTTCGACGTTCATCGCATGAACGTTGTTTCGAGACCTTTCGTAATTAGGCAAGAATTAAAACTTTTAAAACTAATAGGAAGATCAAATCTTCACCTTGCGCGGGTAGATGATCACCGCGAATCTGAATTCGTGGTTTTGAAAGAGGGTTCGTTTGAAGCCGTTCAAACGTCCGGCCTCTACGGGTATCCACACGAAGTAGAGAACGGATCAAAGCTTTCTTGTCTTCCCAGGGTGCTAGCTCCCTTGCAAAGACTTCCTATGATGGCTGATCTCTTCTCTTTCTTTCAACTCTTGAAAGTGCTTGAGAGGAGGAAGAAGAAGAAGGAACTCAAGGAAGAAGAACACAGCTTCTGCAGCCTTCTTTCTTTTCCCTGCGTTGGAAGAAGGATTGGAGGAAGAGGAAGACACCAACGCTTGGACCTTGCTCTCCCTTTGCTTGCGGCTGAACCAAGAGAGGAGAGGGGAGGGTGGCGGCAGCAAGAGGAAGAGGACTCCAATGCCTAGGGCGCCGGCCTCATGGTGCTTTTTATAGCCATCAAGGGCTCCTCCAAAGTTGGAGCCCTAGATGGTTTTCCAAAGAAAGAAGGGGGCGCCGGCCCTCTCTTCTTCAATCCGCACCATCCAAGATGAGAGGGGCTGATGCCCCTCTTACTTGGTTAACCTAATCTAATTAGGATTGGCCAAATTGGGTTCAATCTATGCTAGTCCTGATCCAATTAGGACTTGAATGAACCATGACTCAATTGAACTCTTCAATCCTAATCCAATTAGGAGTCATGTTGATTCATTAGATTAATAATTAATTTAGACTTAAGGAATCCTAATCCAATTAGGATTTGTTTAATTTTAGTCCTAATCCAATTAGGACTCTATTTGAATCTGAAGTCCTAATCCAATTAGGATTTCTAGGAATCCTACTCCAAGTAGGAATCCAATTTTAATTCAAAACTCCTAATCTCATTAGGATTGAGGAATCCTATTCCAAGTAGGAATGCCAGTCCTAATCCAATTAGAACTCTAGGTATCCTACCCGAAGTAGGATTCTTGTTTCAAGTCCAATTAATTAATTTCTTTTCCTTCTTCAACTTCTTATCAATCAAATTGATTTCTTGTGATTCCTAATCACGATTTCAACCATCGGATCGGTCAATACTTCTAGTGTGTGTGACCCCATAGGTTCTATTCTGACTGGTAGTGAGATATATTGTGATATCTATCACTATATCATTGAAAACTCCTTTCAATGGGTTGGAACGATTCCAACTCAACTCATTAGGGTTTATCGATCATCAAGATAATCCCTATGAGTCCCACCATCCACCAGTGACACCTAGCAGCATGTAGTGGCTACCCAGCAGAATGGAATGATGAACCTCTAGGTGCAGTTAACATGTGATACAGTCCTACTATCGTGGATCCCTACAGGACGGAGGTCATGGACAACTCGTCAAACCCCATCGTCTGTCATATGTCAAGATTTATTCGACTTGAGTTCGATAGTGAAAAACTCTTTCTCCACTTTACTGCCCTGGCCAAGGTCTTAGAACTCAGTCTAACAAATCACATAGGATCACTCCTCTTCTATCAAGGTCGATAGATTCCTTATAGGTGCATACCCTACTCCTACAGTGAACCTACTGCAGCCAATCTACACTGCATGGACCCATATGGCTAGAGACCATGTATGTGTGCAGTCAAACTACAATAACCTCACTGTGAGTAGCCGAAGCACCGCAGGTCAAAGGACCAGTCACACTACTGCAACATCAAGTAAGTCACTGACGAGTGGATAGACATCCAAGTGACTTCTTGTCTTGGTCACGCTCAGTACCCTTGTTCTCTAACAAGCACCTGCACTATCACTTCAGTGTCCCTACATTGTGGACTCAAGTCTCGTCCATCCAGAAGAAAAGTGATCTGTGCACTGATCGGATCGATCACCGTCCTCGTGATGATCCATTGATCAGGAGCATTTAGAAATTAATCACCAATGATACATGGCTCAAATTCTCAACTCTTGAGAATATGTATCATCATCTTATTAATTTCTTGGACGATTCATAGACACATAAACAATATGAATGAAAAAGATGCCTTTTATTTATTCAATAATAAATAGTCAAGTACAAAAATATGTCCCTAGAATCAACAATGTGTCAGCCAAATTGGCTTCTAGGGCATACATCTAACAATCTCCCACTTGCACTAAAACCAATTGGTTATATATCTTAGGCCCATCTTCTCAAGGTGGGCTTCAGTCTTTTGCTGACTCAGCTGCTTAGTGAACGGGTCTGCCACGTTATCCGTGGAGTCTACTCTCTGCACCTCTACATCATAGTCGCGTATGAAATGGAAGCGCCGCTCTATGTGCTTGGACTTCTGATGAGACCATGGCTCCATAGCTAGTGCTATGGTGCCAATGTTATTGCAGTAAAGTATTATGGCATCTAATGACATTACACCTAACTCTGCAATTAACTTTTAATCAGAAGGTTTCCACTGCACCCTTAGATACGGCTTAACATTCAGCTTCTAAGGTAGAATCTATAATGATCGGTTGTTTGGAACTCTTCCAATTTACTGAACCACAATTGCACATATTCTGATGTAGACTTTCTATCATCAATATGTGTGCATCCTTCTACCTTCAACTCTGATCTTCTCCCAAAGACCAAGAACATGTCCTTAGTTCTTCTCAAGTACTTAAGACTGTTCTTTCACAGCTATCCAGTGCTTTTCACCTGGATTCGACTGATATCTGCTTGTGACACTCACAGCAAGAGCTATATCAGGTCGTGTACATAGCATGGCATACATGAGGCTTCCTATTGCCGATGCATAAGGAATCTTGCTCATGCGTTGAATCTCCTCAGATGTGTTGGGGCACATCTTCTTGGAGAGATGAATTCCATGCCTTAGGGGTAAGAGACCCCTCTTGGAGTTTTCCATGCTGAACCTCTTCAGCACCTCCTCTATGTACATCTTCTGTGAAAGGCCAAGCATCCTTTTAGATCTATCTCTATAGACCTTTATTCCCAAAATATAGGATGCTTCCCCAAGGTCTTTCATGGAGAATTCTTTTGACAACCAGACCTTGACCGAGGTTAGCATGGGAATATCATTCCCAATCAGGAGAATGTCATCTACGTACAGTACGAGAAAAACGACAGCACTCCCACTAACCTTTTTGTAAACACATGGTTCCTCTTCGTTTTTGATAAAATCAAACATTTTGATTGCGTCATCGAAACGAGTGTTCCAACTCCGAGATGCTTGCTTTAGTCCATAGATGGACCTTTGCAGCTTGCAGACCTTGTGATCTCCATCACTGAAAGTGAAACCCAAAGGCTGTTCCATATAGATATCTTCATCAAGATATCCATTCAGGAAAGCAGTTTTTACATCCATCTGCCAGATTTCATAATCATGAAATGCTGCAATGGCAAGCAATGTTCGGATGGATTTTAGCATGGCTACAGGTGAAAAGGTCTCCTGATAGTCAATGCCTTCGCGCTGACTATACCCTTTCGCCACAAGCCTTGCCTTATAGGTCTCTACCTCTCCATCCGAACCTATTTTCCTTTTGTAGATCCATTTGCATCCAATAGGTACAATACCTTCTGGTGGATCTACTAAGGTCCAGACTTGGTTGGAATGCATGGAGTCTATCTCTGACTTCATAGCTTCCAGCCATTTCTCGGAATCGATATCAGATATCGCCTCGCTGTAGGTTTTGGGATCCTGTATGTGATCCCTATCTCCCACTAGGAACATTTCCTCGGTATCCTCTTCTAGTATACCTAAGTATCTATCGAGAGGATGGGAGACCCTACTAGATCTACGAGGTGGTCGAGGGACATCGTGTACTGGCTCTGTATGAACGGGTTCAATAGGATCCATGACTCGTTGCTTTTCAGAGACTTTCTCTTCAAGCTCAATTTTCCTCCCACTGCCTCTATCAAGGATAAACTGATTTTCCAAGAAGATGGCATGACGGCTCACAAACACATTGTGATCCTCTGAGACGTAAAAATTATATCCTAATGACTCTTTAGGATATCCTATAAAACGAGCACTTATGGTCCTAGCCTCTAACTTGTCCGCCTGTAGTCGCTTGACGTGGGCCGGACATCCCCAAATCTTGAGATGACCCAGACTTGGTTTCTTACCATGCCATATCTCATACGGTGTGGTAGGAACAGATTTAGAGGAAACTCTATTCAATAAATAAATCGCTGTGAGTAAGGCATCTCCCCAAAGGAACATAGGTAAATCAGTGAAGCTCATCATGGACCTGACCATATCCAATAGGGTCCGATTCCTCCTCTCTGACACCCCGTTGAGTTGAGGTGTACCCGGAGGTGTCCATTGTGAGACTATGCCGTTTTCTTTGAGATAGTCCCGGAATTCCCCACTAAGGTATTCTCCTCCTCGATCTGATCGAAGAGCCTTAAGAGGTTTTCCAGTTTGTTTTTCTACTTCATTCTTGAACTCTTTGAACTTTTCAAAGGATTCAGACTTGTGTCTCATAAGATACACATACCCATACCGTGAATAATCATCGGTAAAGGTAATGAAGTAAGAATAACGTCCCCTGGCTAGCACATCGAATGGGCCACATACATCTGTATGTATCAGGGTAAGTATTTCAGTGGTCCTCTCCCCATGTCCTACAAAGGGTAGTCTAGCCATTTTTCTTTGAAGACAGGACTCGCAAACTGGATATGACTCGGAAGTCAATGAGCCTAAAAGCCCATCTTTATCCATTTTGTTCATTCTGTCCTCTCCAATATGGCCAAGCCTGAGGTGCCACAAATATCTTTGGTTTATCTCATCTCTGGATCTTTTGGATCCTTTGGCACTCACATCTTGCTCGGTAACATTCACAGATACATCCATATGTAAATGATAGAGACTGTCAATCATGAAACCACGTGCGACTATTTTATTTCTCAAATAAATAGAACAGCAATCTTTGTCAAATGTAAAAACATGACCTTCCTGTGCTAGACATGAAACAGAAATCAAATTTCTGCTAGCAACAGGTACATAATAGCAGTCTCTAAGTATTAAACTAAATCCAGACGGTAGTCGCAGATGGTAGGTGCCCACAGCCACAGCAGCAACTTTTGCCCCGTTGCCAACCCGAAGGGTTACCGCACCTTCCGCCAGCCTTCTACTTTCCTTTAGACCCTGCATGGTAGTGCACAAATGAGCACTAGAACCAGAATCTATAACCCAACTAGAAGTAGAAGAAACCGTTAGATTAGTTTCAATTATGAGCAAGTCTATACCTTCTGAAGGTATGTCACCTTTCTTGTTCTTTAGGCTCTCGAGGTATGAAGGACAGTTTCTCTTCCAGTGGCCTTCGACATTGCAGTGGAAACATTTTCCTTTGTCGTTAGCCTTTTTTTCTTTTGAACTTCCTTCTTTGGCTTCTTGTCCTTCTTCTGCTTCTTAGCAGGCTTCTTTTTCTTCCAAGTAGACTTTCTCTTGGAACCAGAAGTCAACTCAGCAGCAAGGACATTGCCCCTTGAACCTTTCAAGGCTCCCTCAGCAGTTACCAACATGTTGATTAGTTCAGTCTTAGTGCATTCAATCTTATTCATGTGGTAGTTTACTATAAACTGACCAAATGAATCAGGAAGTGACTGTAGGATCAAATCCACTTGCAATTCCTTGTGCATGTCCATACCGAGCTTCTCAAGCTCCTCTAGGTCCTTGATCATGGTCAGACCGTGATCATGGACAGACTGCCCCTCGCGCATCTTCGCTTTGAAAAGCCTCTTGGACACTTCAAAACGAGCTGTGCGACTCTGCTCACCATACAACTCTTGCAGGTGTGCCAGTATGTCCCTAGCAGTCTTTATATTTTCATGCTGGCATTGGAGTTCATTAGACATAGATGCCATCATATAGCATTTTACTCTAATGTCATCGTCCAACCACTTTTTATGCATCTCACGCTGAACATCAGTGGGACGTGCTGGTAATGTGGGGATATCTGAATCGAGTATGTAGCCTATCTTCTCACAGTCCAAAACTATTTTGAGATTTCTAAGCCAGTCCTTGTAATTGGTTCCGGTCAGTCGGTTGGTCTCAAGAATACGGGTCAAAGGGTTTGAAGCCGACATTGTATCTGCAGAGAGTAAAGATTCTAGTTAGACTTTTGTACTTGATCCTAATCTGTCCTAAGGTCTTTTAGAACAAATTGTGACTCCCACTATTTTCTCGAATTCCTCACACTCCCCTGGTAGGAAAACGGAAATCCCACACGACTAGGGTTTCTAGTGGGTACTGCGGTCCCACCGATTTACATGCCACCTCACCTAACAGTTATTGGTGACACATAGATGGATGAGTGTACAACTCTTGTACAATGCTTCTCAAGCATGTTGCAGTGTAACTTGGTCTCTAAGCCATGAAGACCTCACCTAATAGTTATTGGTCCCATTTCTTAGTTAAGTCAGACCCACCGTATAACCGTAGGAATAAAGTCGTCATTGGGTCCTCACCTAACAGTTATTGGTGCCCAACCCCACCTTTACCCTACAACATCTCATGTCTATAGAGAGGTCCAGCCCCCAATGCAACTTGACCACTGTATCCAGCCGAGACAAGTCAACATCAGAAAGGCCTTAGCAGCTCTACTACAGTGGAAGACCTATTGACTTAATATTGGTTAATCAGGTCTTAGTGTTTGCAACTTGAACCTTTCATAAGAGGTAATCGAACAATTGGCCAGGTAAGCAGGTGGGAGGCTCCCCTTACTCAGAGAGTAAGGTCCTAATTAAGTAACCACCTTTCATGCTTTCCTAGACACCAATTAGATCAATTAATCTAATATGACTTGCTCATGTCGGTTCACTCTCGACTTGATTGAGGAGGTTTTGATTTAGGTCTCAATTGGGTTTGCTACATCACATGTAAGCCTATCTACCCGACTCTCATTCACATCACATGCAAACGGCGCATTGCAGGCAGTTATAATCGCGGCAATAATTAAAGCTAAACTTTAACTAGGTGATGATCATGGATTCTAATTAGGTCGTATTACAAGCACATGCACATCAATCGATCAAGTGGTCTTCAACTCTTGAATTGATTCCAAGCTTCCTTGATTCGATCCTTGATCAACTCTTGATCCCATCGCCATCAACCGCTTAGATCACCTTTCATCTCATGCCTTTGCTTCAACTTGATCGTTGATGTACATCACATCACAGAAATACAACCAGATGTAAAATAAAAATAAAAATAATTTACATCTCCTTTTAGGAGGCACGCAGGCCTCTCAAAACATCAAATAAGATGCATGCAAGCATCTGAAAAATTACATGACATCGCAGATCACATCGCAGGTCATTACATTTGATACCAAAAGGGATTGAATCCTATGATCATCACCGTATGCTACAATTATAATTTTCAGATCTGAAACTTAACTGATTATATCATGACATAGGTTGCTGATCATGCTAATCATGATTCTAAACTTTGTAATCCCATTAACAATGCAATTAGAATCATCTTTTTATCACATAAAAATCAGCATGTAAAAAATCAGCACCCCTGAAAAATCTGCATGCAGAATTTTTCAGCATGCATGATCATTTAATTTTCAGATCTAATATGCCTTTAGATATTTAATTCTTACCTTAATCTACGAAATCTAGGCTCTGATACCACTGTTGGGAACCCGCCCATGCCGCTGATATTTCAAAAATTTTCAGATGGCAGCGGAATCGGCATGCACGAGTTCGACGTTCATCGCATGAACGTTGTTTCGAGACCTTTCGTAATTAGGCAAGAATTAAAACTTTTAAAACTAATAGGAAGATCAAATCTTCACCTTGCGCGGGTAGATGATCACCGCGAATCTGAATTCGTGGTTTTGAAAGAGGGTTCGTTTGAAACCGTTCAAACGTCCGGCCTCTACGGGTATCCACACGAAGTAGAGAACCGATCAAAGCTTTCTTGTCTTCCCGGGGTGCTAGCTCCCTTGCAAAGACTTCCTATGATGGCTGATCTCTTCTCTTTCTTTCAACTCTTGAAAGTGCTTGAGAGGAGGAAGAAGAAGAAGG
Organism: Phoenix dactylifera; assembly: GCF_009389715.1. Lineage (NCBI taxonomy): Eukaryota > Viridiplantae > Streptophyta > Magnoliopsida > Arecales > Arecaceae > Phoenix > Phoenix dactylifera. The sequence goes on from NW_024068185.1 coordinate 186,636, forward strand.
AACTCAAGGAAGAAGAACACAGCTTCTGCAGCCTTCTTTCTTTTCCCTGCGTTGGAAGAAGGATTGGAGGAAGAGGAAGACACCAACGCTTGGACCTTGCTCTCCCTTTGCTTGCGGCTGAACCAAGAGAGGAGAGGGGAGGGTGGCGGCAGCAAGAGGAAGAGGACTCCAATGCCTAGGGCGCCGGCCTCATGGTGCTTTTTATAGCCATCATGGGCTCCTCCAAAGTAGGAGCCCTAGATGGTTTTCCAAAGAAAGAAGGGGGGGCGCCGGCCCCTCTCTTCTTCAATCCGCACCATCCAAGATGAGAGGGGCTGATGCCCCTCTTACTTGGTTAACCTAATCCTCTTCCAAAGAGGATTAGGTGCCTCTCTCATGGTTTAATCCTAATCTAATTAGGATTGGCCAAATTGGGTTCAATCTATGCTAGTCCTGATCCAATTAGGACTTGAATGAACCATGACTCAATTGAACTCTTCAATCCTAATCCAATTAGGAGTCATGTTGATTCATTAGATTAATAATTAATTTAGACTTAAGGAATCCTAATCCAATTAGGATTTGTTTTAATTTTAGTCCTAATCCAATTAGGACTCTATTTGAATCCGAAGTCCTAATCCAATTAGGATTTCTAGGAATCCTACTCCAAGTAGGAATCCAATTTTAATTCAAAACTCCTAATCTCATTAGGATTGAGGAATCCTATTCCAAGTAGGAATGCCAGTCCTAATCCAATTAGAACTCTAGGTATCCTACCCGAAGTAGGATTCTTGTTTCAAGTCCAATTAATTAATTCCTTTTCCTTCTTCAACTTCTTATCAATCAAATTGATTTCTTGTGATTCCTAATCACGATTTCAACCATCGGATCGGTCAATACTTCTAGTGTGTGTGACCCCATAGGTTCTATTCTGACTGGTAGTGAGATATATTGTGATCTCTATCACTATATCATTGAAAACTCCTTTCAATGGGTTGGAACGATTCCAACTCAACTCATTAGGGTTTATCGATCATCAAGATAATCCCTATGAGTCCCACCATCCACCAGTGACACCTAGCAGCATGTAGTGGCTACCCAGCAGAATGGAATGATGAACCTCTAGGTGCAGTTAACATGTGATACAGTCCTACTATCGTGGATCCCTACAGGACGGAGGTCATGGACAACTCGTCAAACCCCATCGTCTGTCATATGTCAAGATTTATTCGACTTGAGTTCGATAGTGGAAAACTCTTTCTCCACTTTACTGCCCTGGCCAAGGTCTTAGAACTCAGTCTAACAAATCACATAGGATCACTCCTCTTCTATCAAGGTCGATAGATTCCTTATAGGTGCATACCCTACTCCTACAGTGAACCTACTGCAGCCAATCTACACTGCATGGACCCATATGGCTAGAGACCATGTATGTGTGCAGTCAAACTACAATAACCTCACTGTGAGTAGCCGAAGCACCGCAGGTCAAAGGACCAGTCACACTACTGCAACATCAAGTAAGTCACTGACGAGTGGATAGACATCCAAGTGACTTCTTGTCTTGGTCACGCTCAGTACCCTTGTTCTCTAACAAGCACCTGCACTATCACTTCAGTGTCCCTACATTGTGGACTCAAGTCTCGTCCATCCAGAAGGAAAGTGATCTGTGCACTGATCGGATCGATCACCGTCCTCGTGATGATCCATTGATCAGGAGCATTTAGAAATTAATCACCAATGATACATGGCTCAAATTCTCAACTCTTGAGAATATGTATCATCATCTTATTAATTTCTTGGACGATTCATAGACACATAAACAATATGAATGAAAAAGATGCCTTTTATTTATTCAATAATAAATAGTCAAGTACAAAAATATGTCCCTAGAATCAACAATGTGTCAGCCAAATTGGCTTCTAGGGCATACATCTAACAATAAGGCACGTTGAATACTTAGAAAGAGAATTCGTGTTATCAAGAACATACTCCATAATTAAATTTTATCTGCCTATAATTCTTAAAGAAAACAAAAGAATCATAGAATTTATCGCATGAATTTGATATTATCAAAGGAGATTCTGGATCCCTACACCATCTTAATCTATCCAAACTTCGATTCTCTATTTACTAATTTATTTTCTATTTGCAAAACATCATCTTAATCCACAAGTTTATTGAATTAATTAATCTAAAATTATGCTAATAATCCATATTTCGTTCCCTGAGGAATCGACCTCGGACTTCCGAGTATACTACTTGTGCGATTCTCCTGCACTTGGGAGAGCAGTTTTATTTTTTGCACCAAGTTTTTGGCGCTGTTGCCGGAGAAAAATAACTCGGAATATCACATGTTGTCTACATTCGTCAAGAATGGTTCGTATGTAAAGAAAGAGCTATCAATCCCAACTAAGTATCCAAAGTACACAAAGGTCCAATACAATGGAGTCAAACCAGCCATTACCACATGTCACTGGGTTCAGCCCGACCAACCCTATTCATGTTTTTGTTTTTTTTTTTTTAAAAAAAAAAAAACACATATGGTGATTACAATAGTCCAACCCCCTTAGGCTCTAGCAAGGTCCATGTAGCGAGTTTTCGGCCAATGACTCTTGATCCAGTTGGCTCAAGGCATTAGGTGAAAACACCCCTCGGGCTTAATTACTCGAACCAAACTACGCCACGAGGTTAGACTTGTCATCTCCTCATTTATCTATTTATTTAATTTTTTTTATTATTTTTTTTTTCAAAATAGAGAAGGTAAACTGAACCATATAATGTGACTGCAACGTGACTATAGGTCAACCAAGATCGGAACATAAGGCACTTAGATGATCTAGCCGGGGTATTCAACCTCTATCTTTATGTGAAAACCAAATCAAGAACCTTATAGTACGGACAAGGATACTCGTACTTCTTTTACAGATATGGCTTAATAAAAATGCATTAAACAAATGTGAACTCCTGAGGCCTTCCTATAATCATTAAATACATGTGCGGGGATCTAATAATAGGTCTCTAATCAGTCATAGTACGCATGTATTCCTTGCCTTAATAGTTTGCACAAACTCAATATGAAAATACATGTGCATTTGCTTAGAAAAGAATGCAAAAACTTTTTTTTTTTTTTTGCAAAATACTTCCCTCCCCCCAACTCAAACATTGCATTGTCCTCAATGTAATAGATACAAGAAAATTATAATGAAATACAGTAGAGAAAATAATATTGGAGAGAAGAGGAATACCTTGAGCTGTTGATATCCAGAAAATAAAACCTACAAAACTAGAAAAATAATCCTAACTAATATACACATACCTTTGCCTTCATGTTCAGTCATAAGAAGGCTCCCCCAAGAAAAAGGAGTCTTCTTCATCTGCAAAATTCTCAAGAAAAGGTTTAAGTCTGTGTCCATTTACCTTAAAAATTCTACCATCCCGTAGATTCTCAATCTCAACCGCCCCATATGGAAAAACAGTTTTTATAATATAAGGACCTGTCCATCTCGATCGCAACTTACCAGAAAACAGATGTAAGCGGAAATCATATAAAAGAACTTTTTGCAAAGGTTCAAAAGATTTTTTTAAAATTGATTTATCATGTAAGATCTTCATTCGTTCTTTGCAAATTTTAGCATTGTCATAAGCATCTCTGCGAATCTCATTAAGCTCATTCAATTGCAATTTTCTAGCTAGACCGGCATCTTGTAAATCAAAATTCAATTTTCTAATTGCCCAATACGATTTATGTTCTATTTCTACAGGCAGATGACACGCTTTTCCATAGACTAGACGGTAGGGAGACATGCCAAGAATGGTTTTGTATGCAGTACGATAGGCCCATAATGCATCTGATAGTTTCAAGGACCAATCTTTTCGTGATGGGTTCACCGTTTTCTCTAAAATACGCTTGATCTCCCTATTGGCTAATTCTACTTGGCCACTAGTTTGCGGGTGATATGGGGTAGCAACTTTGTGGGTGACACCATACTTTTTTAATAATGTCTCAAAAGGCTTATTACAAAAGTGTTTTCCACCATCGCTAATTATGACCTTAGGCATCCCAAATCGTGAAAAAATATTTTCTTTTAAAAACTTCAGGACGGGTTTGTGATCATTGGTCTTACAAGCAACAGCTTCTACCCATTTGGACACATATTCGACACCGACTAAAATGTACTCATATCCAAAAGACGGTGGGAATGGGCCCATAAAATCGATACCCCAACAATCGAAAATTTCGATAATAGTAATGGGTTGAAGAGGCATCATTTGCCTACGAGTTAGACTTCCAATACGTTGACATGGATCACATGTCTTGCAGAACTCGTGGGCATCTTTGAACATAGTGGGCCAATAGAAACCACATTGCAAAACTTTTGCAACAGTTTTCTTAGAGGCAAAGTGTCCACCGCAAGCATCAGTGTGGCAGAAAGAAAGTACGCTTTGTATATCATGATCCGGTATGCATCGTCTAAAGATTTGATCATTGCAATATTTAAACAAATAGGGTTCGTCATAGTAATAATTCTTTACTTCGCGCAAGAAAATTTTTCTATCTGTCGACCCCCAATGCTCCGGCATCCGGCTAGTAACAAGAAAATTTACAATATCTGCATACCATGGTATACTAGAAAGTGCAAACAACTGCTCTTCAGAGAATGAGTCCTTGATGGAAAATTGTGGCACTGAATCATGAAAAACTAATCGTGATAAATGGTCAGCAACCACATTCTCTACTCCTTTTTTATCTTTGATAGTGATGTCAAATTCTTGGAGTAGAAGTATCCATCGTATTAAGCGTGGTTTGGCCTCTTTCTTATCCAACAAATATTTTAGTGTCGCATGGTCCGTGAAGATAACAATAGGAGCACCAAGGATATAAGAGCGAAATTTATCTAAGGCAAATACTACTGCAAGCAATTCCTTTTCGGTGGTAGTGTAATTCATTTGAGCATCGTTTCAGGTTTTGCTTGCATAGTAAATGACATATGACTTATTATCCTTGCGTTGTCCTAAGACAGCTCCTATTGCATAGTCGCTAGCGTCGCACATAATCTCAAAAGGTAATGACCAATCGGGTGGTCGAACGATGGGTGCAGTGCTAAGCATAGACTTTAACTTCTCGAATGCATCTTGGCAAGTTTCAGTCCAATTGAACGGTGTATCAAGGGATAGGAGATTACATAATGGTCGAGATATGACACTAAAGTCCTTGATGAATCTCCTATAAAATCCGGCGTGACCCAAAAATGATCTAACATCTCTAACCGTCTTGGGTGCAGGTAGCTTAGCAATTAAATCAGTCTTAGCTCTATCTACTTCCATGCCCTTCGATGAAACAATATGTCCTAAGACAATTCCCTTTGGCACCATGAAGTGGCATTTCTCCCAATTCAGTATCAAATTCTTTTCCATACATCGAGCTAAGACAGCTTGTAAATGTGACAGGCAATCATCAAATGTGTCGCCAAAAACGGAGAAGTCGTCCATGAACACTTCCAAAAATTTCTCGTTCATGTCTTCAAAGATGCTGAGCATGCATCTTTGGAATGTTGCAGGTGCATTACACAACCCGAATGGCATTCGTCGGAAAGCAAATGTGCCAAAAGGACAAGTGAAGGTAGTCTTCTCTTGATCTTCCGGTGAAATTTTAATTTGATAATATCCCGAATAGCCATCGAGAAAACAATTGAAATTATGCCCTGCAACCCTCTCCAATACTTGGTCTAGGAAGGGTAGAGGAAAGTGATCCTTTCGTGTGACCAAATTCAGCTTTCGGTAGTCAACACACATGCGCCAACTCGTCGGGACACGAGTTGGAACTAGTTCACCTTGTTCATTTTCTACTACCGTCAAACCCGATTTCTTAGGAACGACTTGAGTAGGGCTTACCCACTTGCTGTCGGAAATTGGGTAAATAATACCCACGTCAAGCAACTTGAGGACTTCTGCCTTAACCACATCTCTCATTGTAGGATTTAACCTTCGTTGCATTTGCCTTGTGGTTTTGGCATTGTCCTCCAAATATATCCGGTGCGTGCAAATTAAGGGGCTAATTCCCTTCAAATCGGCAATAGACCACCCTAAGGCTCCTTTATGATTCTTTAAAACATCAATTAATTTTCTTTCTTGGGTATGATCAAGTCCAGACGAGATGATTATAGGAAAAGTATCTTCGGGTCCAAGAAAAGCATACTTAAGTTTCTTTGGTAAGGGTTTCAATTCGAGCTTGGGTGCTTGCTCATGGGATGGTACTATTTTCACCTCTTGAGGCGACAATCCCTCAAATTCTTCTACTTTTGGTCTCCACCCATTGACCATCTTGATATCCTGATTATCCACAATAGGTGTGACTGACAAATCACCATCATTGGTGCCATTAGGACACCAATCAATCAAGCTATCGTTGAATGGGTCGTTAATTGCTTTAGCTAACAAATAATCTTCTGCGATGGTTTCAACCCAATCAACCTCCTTACTCTCTTCGGGATCATTGGGTTGTTTGCACACATTAAAAATATTCAGTTCTAAGGTCATGTTACCAAAAGAAAGCTTCATGACGCCATTCCTACAATTAATCAATGCATTAGAAGTTGCAAGAAATAGACGTCCTAAAATGACCGGAATCTGAGACTGTGAGTTCGAAGCCGGATGTGTGTCCAATACAATAAAATCGACAGGAAAGTAGAACTTGTCTACTTGGACTAATACATCCTCGATAATCCCCCTTGGAATTTTAACTGATCTGTCAGCTAATTGCAAAGTGACGGAGGTTGGCTTCAACTCACCTAAACCAAGTTGCTCATATACAGAATATGGCAACAAATTCACACTCGCCCCTAAATCTAACAATGCTCGCTCTATCCTAAAGTCACCTATGATGCACGAGATGGTTGGGCAACCTGGATCTTTATATTTAGGGAGAATGTTGTGCTGCAAAATAGCACTCACATTTTCAGTTAAAAATGCCTTCTTCTTAATATTTAGTCGGCGCTTAACAGTACACAAGTCCTTCAAAAATTTGGCATATGAGGGTACTTGTTTGATTGCATCAAGAAGAGGTATGTTGATCTTTACTTGTTTAAAAAGTTCAAGAATTTCAGAATTAGGTTCGAGCTTTTGCAACGGCTTTAACCGTTGTGGAAAATGTGGAGAAAAAGGACATTCAACTTTCTTAGTAGAAGTTGGGACCTCAACTTCTTCTTTGTCCCTTTCATCGACTTTGGGAGCATCAGAATTAGAAGTGACTTGCGGTCTCAATGGGACGGTTTGATCAATGACTTTTCCATTACGCAAAGTCATAATGCTTTTTGCATGCTCTGTATGCGAACTAGAAGGAGCCGTATTATTACTACCGTGCATTTGTGGGTTAGGTTGGGGTTGAGCTGGAAGCTTACCCTTCTCTTGAATACTTAGGACGGTAGTCAACATTGACAATTGGTTCCTTATATCTTCAAAATTTCGAGTATTTTGAGCATTGATATTAGCTTGACCTTGTAGAAAAGTTTGTATGGATTGCAAGGTATCCTCGATATTTGGCTTTTGAGAAGGTGATGGTGCATAAGTAGGATGTGCAGGTGGAGGAGCTGAATGGTGTGACTGTTGAGGATGATCGTTTCTCCACCTAAAGTTTGGATGATTCTTCCAACCAGGGTTATAGGTATTCGAGTATGGATCGTTATAAGGCTTTTGGTAGGAGTTCATAGCATTTGCTTGATCGTGCAAGACTTCTTTGAATGCCGGTATGGTGGGACAATCAGTAGTAGTATGATCCGACATATCGCAGATACCACAACACTCGTTTCTAAGCTCTAAAGTCTTGACAGGTTCAACCTTCCTAAGCTCAATTTCTTCTACCTTCCTAGTGAGGGCTGCCATTTTAGCATGAAGATCATCCTCAGTTCTAAGGTTGTAAAGGCCTCCCTGTACAGAGCTAGTAGGCTTAGGCAAAGACTTATTGTTTCTATCCCCGTTATCCCAAAGTTGGGCAGTCTCAGCAAGGGAATCCAAATACTCCCATGCCTCATCAGGTTGTTTTTCTAAAAATCTACCATTGCACAAGGTCTCTACAAATTGTTTCAACTGTGGAGATAAACCTTCATAAAAGAAGCTAATGGTTCTCCAAGTTTCGAATCCGTGATGAGGGCATGAGAGAAGAAGGTCTTTAAATCTTTTCCAACATTCATAAAATGTTTCATTATCTTTTTGTTGGAAATTGCTGATATGTCTTTTCAAAAAGTTAGTCCTTTGTGTGGAGAAGAACTTCTTTAAAAATTCTCTCTGCATATCTTGCCAATTTCTTATTGATCTAGGTCGCAAAGAGTTTAGCCATGTTTTGGCCTTATCCTTTAGAGAGAAAGGAAACAATGTCAACTTGAGGACATCCTCGGTGACATTTGGCACTCTAAATGTAATGCTCAGTTCTTCAAAATCCTTTAAATGAAGATACGGACTCTCGGACTCTAACCCGTGGAACTTGGGCAGCAATTGGATTACCCCGGGTTTGATGTCAAAATGTCCTACATTATCAGGAAAAATTATGCATGAAGGCTGACTAGTCCTAGCCGGTTGTAGGTATTGTCTTAGAGTCATAACATGGGGTTCTCGTTCTCGATTGTGGTGACTCCCCGCATCTTCATTTAAATCAGCCATCTCACAAGGTGTGAGATACTGCGAAGGAATTTCAGGGGTATGTCCTAAGGGATGATCTAAAGTTGTACGACTTAATCGACCGGTGTCGTCCCTATTCCACTTTAGCATGCAAAATATTTTCCTCTTTTTTTTTCTTTTTCTTTTTTTTAAAAAAATAAAAGAAAATAAAAAATAAATATAAGTACCAACTAAAGTTACCCTAAAACGATATCCTAAAACAAAAATTTTATTCACAATCAAACATGCAACAAAACATTACACCTCAATTTCTAATATTTTTCTTAAATTTCTAGACAGCTCCTAACTGGTTTGAAGAGGACACCTAAGCCTCCAATCCGGTCTAATGAACCGAGTTGACCAGGTAAGCTCCCAGGTAAGTGGAGGGGTCACGATGCGTTCGCAAAGGTCCCACTTAAAACCCACTTGCCTCGAACAGATGAACTGTCTCCCTTATAGGGACAAAGCTTGCCTAGACATCAACTAAGCCACAGAGCGAAATTGGTGCAACTTTCGGTGGTCTTCGTCCTATTGAGCTCGAATGTCCTTAGGGGCCAACGTCTAGTTGATTTTAGTTAAGCTTGGGACATTTATGCACTGGGGTGATTTTTGGGCTAAGGACGAGTGATGAAATCCCGACCTTATCTTTTTAAATGGGTTCAGCCCTTAGAATATTTTATGCTGATGCCTTATACTATATGCAACAATCAAGATATTTTTTTTAATATTTTATGACATGACATTAAATTTCATTGAATAGGTGATCAAGCAAATTATTTATTTATTTTTTTTTAAATTTTATGAGTTATAGTTTGAAATTTGAATTCTGAAATTTGAAATTTGAAATTTGAAATTTTAGGTTTTCCCTTTTTTTTTATTTTTGAATAATCACCCTTGATCTGTTCTTAAGGTTTCTTTTCTTCAATTTTTAATTAGCAACAAGGGTTAATGAGATATAATAACAATATAATTCTGATTCTAAAAAATAAATGCAGAAAATTCAAAACAGAAATCAGCAAGACTTTATATTAATCTAATGGTCTTAAAAGTCTCAGAATGTCAATCAGACCGTTCAGATTATTCAACAATGTGTCGTGCACTAGCTGACCTAATTTGAGTCAAATCCGACGGCTAATTTCTATGATATCAGAGTTTGATGCAAACTATGCAGGGAATTAAAAATAGTAGTAAAGATGCAATTTTTTTTTTTTCAAAAGAAAAATACTAACTACTAAGGTAAAAAATTAAATCTAAAATTATGCTAATAACTCAGCCGTTCCCCGGCAACGGCGCCAAAAACTTGGTGCAAAAAATAAAACTGCTCTCCCAAGTGCAGGAGAATCGCACAAGTAGTATACTCGGAAGTCCGAGGTCGATTCCTCAGGGAACGAAATATGGATTAGTAGCGTAATTTTAGATTAATTAATTCAATAAACTTGTGGATTAAGATGATGTTTTGCAAATAGAAAATAAATCAGTAAATAGAGAATCGAAGTTTGGATAGATTAAGATGGTGTAGGGATCCAGAATCTCCTTTGATAATATCAAATTCATGCGATAAATTCTATGATTCTTTTGTTTTCTTTAAGAATTATAGGCAGATAAAATTTAATTATGGAGTATGTTCTTGATAACACGAATTCTCTTTCTAAGTATTCAACGTGCCTTATAACGTCAACGATGAATCAAATAATCGAAGAAGACATGTATCAATAAGCATAATCATAAAAGAATTTTCAATATATAAGAATCATGACATAATCAAAAAATAAATCGTATAAAGCAAAGGATTAGAATTTACATCATAAACTCGGTACATCAAAGAATCTTCCTTCACCCATCACCTAGGACTTTAGCCTTCCATTAAAAACATTATCGCAAAAACTTGGTGCAAAAAATAAAACTGCTCTCCCAAGTGCAGGAGAATCGCACAAGTAGTATACTCGGAAGTCCGAGGTCGATTCCTCAGGGAACGAAATATGGATTATTAGCGTAATTTTAGATTAATTAATTCAATAAACTTGTGGATTAAGATGATGTTTTGCAAATAGAAAATAAATCAGTAAATAGAGAATCGAAGTTTGGATAGATTAAGATGGTGTAGGGATCCAGAATCTCCTTTGATAATATCAAATTCATGCGATAAATTCTATGATTCTTTTGTTTTCTTTAAGAATTATAGGCAGATAAAATTTAATTATGGAGTATGTTCTTGATAACACGAATTCTCTTTCTAAGTATTCAACGTGCCTTATAACGTCAACGATGAATCAAATAATCGAGGAAGACATGTATCAATAAGCATAATCATAAAAGAATTTTCAATATATAAGAATCATGACATAATCAAAAAATAAATCGTATAAAGCAAAGGATTAGAATTTACATCATAAACTCGGTACATCAAAGAATCTTCCTTCACCCATCACCTAGGACTTTAGCCTTCCATTAAAAACATTATCCTCCCTCTCATCACTCTTTTTTTTTTTCTTTTTCTTTTTGGAAACAGGGCATACCCTGTTTCCTTCTTCTCTTTTCCTTCAACCGCAACAGCCCCCGCCTCCTCTGTTCTTCCTCCTCCTCTCTGCTTTCGTGAGAGCAGCTTCTTATAACAGCCGAGATGCTCATGAGCGTTGGAAAGGAGGAGGATGCGGATGGCTGGGCGGTGATCGCGGCTGCTGCGGCGCTTCACGGGATCGGGCGTTGATCGCGGAAGGTGGGATGAACTGACGCTGGCCCAGAAGCATGGGATCTCGGTCTCGGGCGGAAGAAGAGGAGGCAGACGGCTGGGAGATCATGGGCTTGCGGTCGTCGCGATGCTTCACGGCTGGCTGGGATGGATGGGATGAGTCGTAGATCTGGAAGACGCCCGGAAAGGAGTTGATTGCGGACGGCTAGAGCGGCTGTGAGGCGGGATCACATGCTGAAAAAATGGACTCGGAATCTTTGAAACGGTGAGGGAGGCGGATGCTTGGGAGGTGATCGCGGCTGCTGTTCACGGGCTCGGGCGGACGCTGTGGATACGGGATGATGGATCTTGGACGGACGCTGGGAGAAGGAAGCTGGGAGGCGCCTTAAACGGGCGGAAGAGGCGGGCGGACGATGAAGGGAGTTGATCGCGGGTGCTTCGCCGACGCTAGGAGACGCGTGAGGCGGATGAAATTTGGGTGAGCGGAAATAGGGGATGCACGCGTGAGATGCTTGCGAGATGATGGGCTCGACTAGGCCATGGCGAGATCGGGTGCGTACAGCTTGGGCTATGCATCTTCCTGAACCAAATCTGTATCAAATATGCATTTTATTTCTGATTTACGATAACCTATACGAAACAAAAGTATAATATTAACTCGACGAAATTATCATCATCTGTTAACAATAAGACTAATTTAAGTGGTATGTAGATCGCACTTTTGTGCTCTCATCAACAACCCAAGTGGCTGCTCTGTCAGCCATCTGTCATCCATCACATTGATAGACCGACCATCACCTATACACTATCTGATCCAGAGGAGCACCACCGGGGTGCGGGCATAGATCTCCCTTTAGCAGAAAGAAATGTGTCACCCAGTCTGCAAGTCGAGGGCCCTCATCAAGGTACTCCAAATACTCTCAGGTTTAGGGAGGTACTTGGCTACATGTTTGACAACAAGGAGCTCTCACCCCACAAGCAATGAGTGAACTCCCAGTCCTCCACTACTAAGAGGTTGACAAACCACCTCCCAGGTCATCAGGTGAATTCTGCTTCTGCCCTCCCACCTACCCCAAATGAAGCTTCTTAACATCTGCTCCAAGATCTTCAGAGGTGCCATGGGCATAATAGCATTGGACAACAAAAATACCGAAATTGACCTGAGGACAGATTGTACCAAAGTAACTCTGTCCATCATAGAAAGAGCGCCTAACTACCAACCCTTAGCCTTTGCCCGATGCTCTATTCTATGTGGTGTAGTCCAACCTGTGAAGGCGAGCTTCTTAAACTGAATGCGCTTAATATCTCTATCTCCTCTTCGACCAGTGATAGGCACCCCCAAATATCTCAAAGTGCTCTCCTGCTCGCCCACACCTAGTAATTTCTTGATAGATGCTTTCAGTCATGGTTTGATCCTCGGACTGCAGCAGATAGCTAACTTGGCTAGGTTGACCTGTTGCCTAGAAGTTATGCAGTACTTTGCTAAGATCTTCTAATTCAGCTATGCAAACTGTCTCGTCGCTCTGGCCAAAAGCATTCAATCATCAGCAAAAATAAGGTGTAAAATCTGAACAAAAGTCAGCACAGGCCTATAGGCCTCCAGGGCCTGAGATACTAAAGCAACCTAAAGGGCTTTGGACAGGACATCTGCACAGATAATGAAGAGGAAGGGAGAGAGTGGGCATCCCTATCGAAGTCTGATAGAAGACTCGAAAAACTGTGTAAGCATACTGTTCACCAGGATGGCAAAGGAGGAAGTTTGAACACAGTCCATAGTCCATCTGATCCATATCTCGTGAAAACTGAAACTCTCTAGGGAGTGAGTCAAGAAGCACTAACTAATTCTGTTATAGACCATCTCCATATCGAGCTTGACACCCATCAAGCTTTTTCGGCACGAGACTCTCTAGAGTTCAAATATAAACTCCCGAGCAATGAGAATGTTGTCAGAGATACTAGGTCCCCCGATGAAGGCCCCTTGCTCAGGGCTAATGAGCTAGGGCAAGACACTCCTCAGCCTAGTCACCAAAATTTTTGTAGTGGCCCTGTACAAGGTAGTGCATAGACTGATCAAGCTATAGTGGCTCGGCTCCATGGCGTCCTACTTTTTGAGATTAGAGTAAAGGTCATGTTCCAAGCCCTGGGCACCATGGTCATCTTGAAAAATTGATGAATGGCCGCGGTCACCTCCTGCCTAATAATGAACCAATATATATTTTGAAGAAGACTGGAGAAAAACCATTCGACATCGGGGCCTTATCCTCGGCCCAAGGCCCAAAGAGCCTTCTGGACTTTTTTTGTTGAAATCATGCTGACTAGTATAGCATTCTCCTCTTTTGATACCCTCTCCATCGGTGTTGGCCCGAAAGGCGACCTACTACTACCAATTCAATCCGTCTATCTCGATCTAAAGAACTGCAGAAGCTTCACCCTGATAGTACTAGAGTCATCTGTCATCTGACCACTACTATCCCTGATGTTTATGATTTTGTTCCTTTGTCGATTGATGGAAGAATTTAGTATTCTGATCTCCCTCCATGATCCATTGTACCATCGATTTCTATCTCCTAAAGACCTCTTGCTGATGGAGAAGCGAGTGATGTATAACTAATTGTGCCCTGAGCTCCCCCTACTCTCCTTCAGATAGCCCCCACCCCACCACCCCTCTATGCTCTTCTAGAGATTGGAGGTTGGCAATGGAAGCTTTTGTTATGTGTAAGTTTACCTATGTTTTATGAAGAATAAGATTGTTTATAATTCTCTCCATGCGAATACAATTCCTTTTTTCTTGCATGGTTGGTTTGAGATTGTGGTGAAACTGTGGTGGTTTCAAATATGGACATGAACACCTTTCTTGAAAATTTTCTTAGGAATTATGAATTAAATCATGTCATGTATAAAATTTTTAGCTTTGTTTAAGAATGAGAATGCTTGATTTGATCTTGAGTTTTGGAATGCCAACGTCTGGCGCCATGGTAGGTTCTGGCGCTGCCGCTCCACGCGTAAAATACACCGCTCACCGGAGATGATGATGCTGGTTCTTATAAGTTCTCTGGACGGAGGACCTGCTCATGAGGCTAATAAACTAATGAACTCAACGTGGAGCCCTTCTTATTAAACGATCCGGGACTATGACTGACATGGTGCTTGTACGCCCCATAATTTTGTGCCTTGTGCCTGCTGGCTCCTACGTTCACCGGACGGTACCTGCACACCTTTGTTGTATACTTCCTCATCAGTCTCTCAGCTCCCGTCCTCCGCAAGGGAAGCGGTCACCTTGCATGCCAATAGATGGTGGAGATGCATCAGAATTGGCTTCTTAAATCTATCAGGCTTGGGGTCGGACAAGTCATACTGTTACGAACATCAGCCTGGATGCAAAGCTCCAGAACAGGAGCTGGGAGTTGCAGTAAGGAGAACATCTCATCATGAGATATGTCCATATATACCAGGGCGGTCCAAGAAATGGTAGCCCTCAATGAGCATGAATACATCTTCCTCCGCTGCATTAGTCCAGTCCAGTCATGCAGGCCTTTCATTGCAATAACTGGAAGAAAAAAAAAAACATTCCCCACTTTGATTCAGGAAAGAGTGCAACTCCTTTCATGCATAACTTGCTGATTTTGGTTATTTACCAACAGGCATAAGAAACAGTCACTCAGAAAACTGCCCAAACTCTGTAGGGAAGAACAGGTAAAAAACATATATAGTTATATACGTGATATGATAATATGCAGCAGAATATTGGTGATATTCAAAGTCAGTTGAGACTTCTCAGTCTGCCGACTCATAAAAGATGGAGAGGGCTACAATCAGATGAGCGCATTTTAGTCAGTTTCGCCTTATAACTGAAGATCGAATAAAGAATTGGGTGGGTTCCCCTCCAATATAATTTTTATATATAAAAAAATGTTGGTCAGAACCCCCAAGGTAGCTAGTACAAGAACTGCACTCTAATTGCTTGAGTTCTGAGTAGAGAAATTTTCATTGGTGTTGTCACACCCTTGACCCGAAATCGCAAGTTGGGGTCGTGATCGCCGCATATTCAATGAGAACTCTCTCCACATACATGCAAGGCATCTCATCATTATATTATAATAAGCAGCGGAATAAGTTTAAATAAGTAATGTTCAAACTTTAATTTAAATAACTAAAATCTAATTTTAATGTCTTACAGGACTAGCATTATTTAAATAGTTTTATATCAAACTCTAGCCAAATTCTGACCTAAACTAAATATGTCAAACTTTGCATTTGGTCACTCTTCTGATCATAATCTTGTACCAGCTTAATTCTCAGAATCTGAAAAAAAAAGAAAGGGACAATAAGGTCGACAGCCAAATAAGAAATGAATATCCTAACTAGATAATTCATGTAATAGCATAAGATCCAGTAGTAAAATACAAATTACAATAAATCAATATAAGGACATAATCATTTTCATTTCAAAACACAAATTTATATCTTTCAAATATTTATATACATAAATCTGATTCGAAACAAATCACATTCAACTCAAAAGTATTTAATTATGGCCACACTTCTATCCTATGGCTAGGTCAGAAATAGAACTGTGTTTATACCCTGTGGAGTGAGCTGCAATACTGCACTTATATCCTGTGGAGTGGGCTAGAATATCATATTTGTACCTTACAGCAGGGCTAGAAGCAAAATCAATGAGCTCGTCCCCAATTGCCAGGGTCCAATACATAGTTAGACTGAGGGTTCAAATCTAATACATGTTAAAGTTATTTTTACAAAATAACATATACATCATAATCCAATCAAAACATGCATATACAATGTAAGATCAATAAATAATATAACAATAATCCGAAAAATATTACTCCAAATTATATATCTATTTTTAATTAAATACACTCTCATAAAATTTATAAATCATATATAAATTGATTAACAATTTATTTGATATAAAAATAATACTATATAAATAAAAAATTTAGAAAAGGCAGATTATTACTTTGTGAGTAAAACCAAACTACAAGTCCAAATAATTTTGACAATCCATCCTAGAACTCAAGATTCAATTGAAAGTCAAGAGACTGAAATCTCCAATAAACACTGTGAGTTAAGACCATTGGAAGTCAAGAGAAGAAGGAGAAGGAACTAATGATGGTTCAATAGTGGTGATCAACAAAACTTGTCAGTAGGGTGTGGGGTCTTTAAATAGCCATGGGAGGTCAAATTTTCTAGCTCCGTAAGAAATTGGGATGGAGGACTCCGTCTCCTACTCCAAGTTGAACAAGATTCTATCTTTTATATTTCTATCTCCTGCCCTAATACCGACACTTTTGCTTTCAATAGGGCGTAAGAAACTAGCAATAACTACAAGCAAAACATGGCAAATAGTTCATAATATTGTAATAGAATAAGTAATTAATGACTAACTTTCGAATTTGCAAAATAACATAGAAAGTTTAGACAGTTCTCCATGTTAAAAATGGGTGGTGGTAGGGGAAGCAAAGCATCATTCTTTTGTCCCGACTAAAATGAAATTCAGAGGCTAATGGAAAGAGTTCGGAGAGGAAATATGTCCTCACCATCTTCTTTTATTTCTTCTCTTTTACGCTGAAACTGTATGAATCAGATCATCAATAAAAATTGTCCTGGTTGGCACCTTCAGTGTCTCTGAAATAATTTGAGAAGCACTAATCAGATTAATTCATGAAGTTTGACAATATTTATGGTCAAGTATGAAAGCATAACTAGGCCATGTCATCTAGGTCATGAAGCAAAACCACCTCTAAACTAGCAAGTCCTCAGCATATCAACACAACCGTAGAAAAAAGAGGGGGAGGAGAGAAAGAGATGAAGAGAAGAAAAAGATCCTTCCTTGTTACATTAGGAAATAGCTATAGCCCACCTTTTATAAGGAGAAGGTGGCTATCGCATACAGTTACAACGGCTATAGTATCAGGTCATATACAATCACGTCACTAGCTAAGCTAATGTACAGCTAAGCTAACATCCTTCCTCAAACTCAAGATGGGAGTGAAGATGTCATCTTGAGTTTGCGAACCAAATCACGATGATACCCTGGTGGATGTGCCTTTGTAAAGATATCAGCAAGCTGATCCGCAAAAGTAACATATATCAACTGAAGAGTACTTTGCTTGATATGATGCCGAATAAAGTGACAATCTATCTCAATATGCTTCGTTCGCTCATGAAACACATCGTTACGAGCAATCTGCATGGCACTTACATTATCACAACAAAAAGAAAAACTGCTAGTCAAAGAAACACCCATATCATGCAGTAGCCATTGAAGCCACAAGAACTCAGAGGTAGTATTTGCCGGTGCACGATACTCAGCCTCTGTACTGGAGCGAGAGATAATTATTTGCTTCTTGCTTTTCCAAGAGATAAGAGATGACCAGAGCAAGAAACAATAGCCTGTGGTAGAACGGCGATCAGCATCAGAATAGGCCTATATATCTAAAGTAGAGTAGGCTGAGAAATGAAGACCGTGAAACAATATACCTTAACGTACTGAAGAATACGTAGGACTGCTGCATAGTGCGTAGAGCGTGGAGCATGCATAAACTGACATTTTTATGCAGTCACCTTGGTTAATATAATATTGATTAATATACGTAGGCTGAGAAATAGCCATTTCCAAGTGCCAAAGTGCCAATCTTTGATTAATATAATATTGGCTTTCCCTCCACAAATTTTCACCAAAATGTTACTTGAACATGTGTAGGATATGAATGCTTATAAAGGTATCTAAAAAACTCTACATAAGCAATGTGGGACTAAAACCCCTCTCAAACATTACAAACTACATAACGATAGCTAAGAAGTCTCATGTTGGTCAACAAATTGCCTTAACACCGTATCCCCTTGGCTAGTCACTATGCCCAACATATCTTGTTAGCTCTCATCCAAATGAAACTTGAATTGTGTGACAAATCATAGGATTTCACTGTCATCCACTAAAAAGATTTTGCATGGGGAACCTGTTTTTGGGACTACGATCACCTATTAGGCTAAAATTGGTTTGTTTACCAAGGGTAGTCACTTGTCCTTGGGGAACCTGTAGGCTATGTCCCGATGGTTCACTTTGCTATGCTGGCTATGCATCAACAGCAGCACCACCACCACCAAACCTGCCGGTCTAAGAATAATTGGGCAATGGTTGATTTTTTTTTTCTTTTCTTCCTAGGCCAGCATCTTAATAGTTACCCGGGTCCCTCCTGGCGTGCTAGAAGACTTGTTGGGCTTTTTTGTAGATATAAGAGTGCAGTAGGTTAATTGGCTAAATAAATGCTCGGGCATGCCACCGATCCTCACCGGAAAGGCGATGCAGAAACTGTGTATTCTATCACCTTAAACCTTCAGAGACTTTTACCACTAGGATGCTGCCCACTCGTAGAAAGCGACGATAATAGATTAGGTAATGAACTAAGAATTCAATCTAAACATAAACTTCACTAGAAAATAAGGATAAAAATTTCATTGAAAATCCCACTTTCACAGTTACAATCTAATATTTATACATCCCTTTCTATAACTGCTAGGATAGACGGTCCATTTCTATTCTAACAGATGCCCCTATATATCATTTCATGCTCCCATCACTTTACTCTCTATTGCTCACAATCTTTATCTTCGTTACCAATTATCAATTGTTCCTTTTCATCGGAATACTTTGTTCTTTTCTGACTTGTTCTTATCCGACTAGGGGTATTTTGTCTTCTTTAATTGTAATCAAATCTTTTTGGGGATTGTTTCATATCCTATCACTTGATCGATGCTCGGCCGGCAAGCATGGTATTTTTCCATGCTCGGTCTGCATTCTGGCACTTCATAACTGCATTCTGGCACTTCATGCTCGGTCTGCATTCTGGCACTTCATGCTCAATCTATCATTTTATATGTGAATTATGCTCGATCTCCTCAGTATTTGGTTTGTGCTCGGTGTATACTCTGATGCTCGATCCATGCTCAATCTGCCACATGGTGCCTAGCCTCTGCTTGGTACACCTTCTATGCTTGTCCCTTGGGCTCCCACTTTTCATACTACGGACAAGATCTTTAAATACGTGGCAGTTCACATCCTTTCTTGAATTCATCACTTCTTGGCTTTTCTTTGTTGACGTCACAAAATTTGTATATGGCCGGTCCATATCTCTTGATTATTAGCCTAGATATATATGGTGTAAGCAGAATCAGAATTTCTCTTAGAGTCTTTATTTGATATATGATTAATAGTCTTTAATTTTGAAAGATGATAATCTAGCTAGCGACTAGTTCTTTTACTACATCATCTAAAAAAGATTTACCTAGTTTGGCATCTGGATCCATCTCATGGACTGTGAACATGGGAGGGATATTTTTAGCCGAGGATGCTGTTTTACTGGATTAGATAACTTTATTTGTTCAACTTCGGCCGTTTTGTCACTGCAAATATGTTTAGGACTGATTTTTCTCTCTCTTCATTCTTTCTAACAAATAATTTTTATTCTCTCTATTTGTTTTCATTTAGATTAAATAGTTAAATTGGTAAAGTTTTATTGTTCATATAATTGTTTGAAATTTTCAACCTTAACATCTTCACTGAGATTTTTGAAAATAATTTTAAAGGACTAGCTTTAACTCTTCCACTATCTGCGTAGTTTTAAAGGGTGGATAGATTGACTCCACTTCCACCCTTAGAGCGGTCTTCCAAGTATTAGGAAACCTTTTTATCATCATCACTTATTTTTATCGGGACAAATTTTCAAGCATAGACTCAAGAACAGTTAAAGAAAAATGTTTCTTTCCTCTTGTCTTCTTTGATTGTATCACATTCCCCATATATCTTTTCTTTTCCTTATAATGTTTGAAAAATCATTTCCTTTTATCCTCATTTTTTTTTTATTCGAGAGGATCATTAGACTCAATATCGACCACTTTGGCCACTATGAATATGGCTGATAAAGTCTAGGGGCAAGATCTACCATATCAGGAAGCCGAGATGAGCCAAATTTCTGGAGGCTATGACTTAGTCATACGACGCCCAATTAAGATGATCTCTTTTTTTTTTAAATCGGATAATATTTTGAGCTTTACGATGTGACGCCATTTCCTAGTTGTGTCCGAAAAAATCATACTTAAATTCCATCATTTGGATCTTGTAACGAGTCGGTCAAACCAAAAATCTCATTTTCAAAAAAGATTTTAACCTAACGTATCTCCTAATTGAAGAAGAATTAGATAAAACGACAGAAGACAAAGTTACTGTAACAGTCGAGATCTACCTCATGTAGAAGTTTAGCTCTTATAAGTTTATTTTTATTAATCATGTTTATTTTAGGAAAGTGAATCTTATTAAAACTAGGAGAGAAATTCGATCTAAATTGTATAAAAATAGATCTCACCATTATAAATAGTGATTATGTATCTTGGTTTTTTGTTACCAATGAAAGAAAAGGTGATGTAATTTCGACTTTCGCAATTTTTTTTACCTTCTTCTAATGTTTTTAAAGATTTGAGTTGAGCAGATTGAGAAATTCTTCTTTTTGCCCAATCGGATCATCTTCAGAATGAAAATTCCCTTTGAAAAGTCCTTTACCAATTTAAGTTTCTTCTATTAGTATTTGACATTTATTTCAAAATCTATGATAGATGATTTAAAGCTATCTACATAAATAATATAAGCAATATTTGTTGGCTTAGCTTAAACCTTTTGTTAGATATAAAAGAAGAAGAGACTTGGGCATCTATAAATATTCTTTTGTTAGACAAGAAATATATTTCAACATGCTTTTCCGGGGGTTAAGGATTTTTTTTATATTTCAGTTTCCTATATTTTCTCAGGCTCAACTTCTTGAAATAAAATCCATCTTTTTGGAAATGTAATTTCCTCCTATTTATGTTGCTTTGGGATAATAAATTTGTTCCTAGTATTGGCTTAAAAATTGTTGTATGTGCGTGTGTATACAAAGAAAGAGAGGGAGAGGGGTAGACTAGGTGTGAGGACCCGTGCGGGCGCGTGTTTAGTCCTACATCGGTTATTCGCTTGGTAGATCTTGGGTACTTATACAGGATCAAAGAACCCAAACAATAACTTCTGGCTAGCCATTTTGGGTGAGATACTAGGTTGTTACAAATGGTATCAGAGCGGACCCGACCCATAACTTATGTGGACTAGGGAACACTGCAGCACAGATCCATTGGGGTTGACCACGGACCGATCGTGGTGTTTGTGATTAGATTTGAATGAATTTGAACCCTTAGCCTGACGAGGACGTCAGGGCTTGAACAAGAGGAGTATGTGAGGACCCGTGCGGGCGTGTGTTTAGTCCTACATCAGTTATTCGCTGGGTAGATCTTGGGTACTTATACAGGATCAAGGAACCCAAACAATACCTTTCGGCTAGCCATTTTGGATGAGGTCCTGGGTTGTTACACTAGGCTACACTCGAGTGTAGCCCCATTCGACTAATGTGCATTCTGAAGCCTGAAAATTAGCTATTAAAAGCAGCCCCCCACAGCTACATCCAAAACATTAAAAATAAAAAGTGGTATTACATTAATAGAATAGGATAGAATTCATGCCTTTTCCTCCTCTCTTCGATATAACACTCATGTCTTAGGCCTTGTTTGGGAAGGCTTTTGAAGGGCCAAAAAGCACTTTTTGGCCCTCCAAAAGTACTTTTGAATGAAAAAGAGTGTTTGATAAAAAGTTCGAAAAACTGTTTTAGCTTTTCCAAAAAGCTGAAAACAGCTTTTTGAGAGAAGCTCTATTTTGGAGCTTTTCGAAAAGTTGTTTTCAGCTTTGTCAAGAAGCTGTTTTTTGATCAAAATACCCCCATTTAAAACTTTTTTCCTCCCAAAATGCCCCATCCCGCTGCCTCTTCCTCTTCCACCCATCCCCTCCTCTCCCTCTCCCTGCCGCCGCCCGCGACGCCCTCCCCCTCTTCTCCCTCCTCCTCTGCTGCTCTGTATCCCACACCACCGCCGCCGATGCCCTCCGCCTTTTCTTCCTCCTCCTCTATCGTTCCCTCTCCTCTGTTGCTACCCCCAATGCCCTCCTCCTCTGCCGCTCCCTCCTCTGCCGCTCCCTCTCCCCCGCCGCCTCCCCCGACGCCCTCTTCCTCTGCTGCTCCCTCTCCCCCGCCGCCACCCTCGATACCCTTCACCTCTTCTCCCTCCCCCGACCGCCTCTCCCTCTCCCCCGAAGCTTCTCCCTCCGACTTCGCCGCCTATCCTCCCGTCGTCGCGCCCGCCGGGAGCTTGATCGCCCCTTCCATGACCGCGCGGGAGAAGTGAGATAAGGGAGGAAGTAGGGAGAGGAGAAGAGCTTCGGGAAGGAGGAAGAAGAAAAAAGAAGAGAAGGAAAAGAAAAGAAAAAGAAGAAAAGAAAAATAAAGAAAAGAAAAAAAGAAGAAAAGGAAATGAAAAAAAATAGAGAAGATAAAATAAATAAATAAATAAAAATAAATATTAGTAATTGTTTTAACCAATTTTATCATCTGATAGAAAATTTGTTAGAGAGATAAATGGTCATCAGAAGAATAAAAATTAATTTACGCTAATAATTAAAATATTTTATACCTTTATTATTGTATTATACTATAAATATTATATTATATTATATTATTGTACATTAATATGTTATGTTAAATAATTTAATATTATGTTATATTATGAGAAATTAATTTATACTAATAATTATAATATTTTATATCTTTATTATTGTATTATACTATAAATATAATATTATATTACATTATATCATAATATATTAATATGTTATATTAAATAATTTAATATTATGTTATATTATGGAAAATTAATTTACGCTTATAATTATAATATTTTATATCTTTATTATTGTATTATACTATAAATATAATATTATATTACATTATATCATAATACATTGATATGTTATATTAAATAATTAAATATTATATTAAATTATTATCCTATAGTATATAATGTTATAGTACTATATTATAATATATTATATTACATTAAGATAATATTATATTATATCATATATTTATGTATTAATACATATTATATTTTATTGTGCTCTGTTGCATAATTCTTTGTAATGTCTTTTATGGTCATTTTGTTATACAAAAATACTTTCTCAGTTTGTTTACCAAATATATGTTAAAGTGCCACAGCACTTTAGAAATATAGTTATCAACAGCAAACATCTTTTTATAAAAGCTCTACTTCCGACAGTTCTACTTTCAAAAGCTCCACTGTCAACAGCTCCCCCAAACAGGGCTTTAATGGTATGAAAAATGAAGCACCGTGACGCACGTGCCCATCCCTCAGAACATCTCTCTCTGCCCCGCCCTAGCCTAGATTTTTTAAAAAATTCAATAAAATTTTTGTTTATTTTCACAGACTAGGTATATATCACCGGGGGTTAGTATTTACTCCTATCAAATTAGTGTTTATTTTTGAGCACTTGGTATTTACTTCCTCCAAATTTTCTATTTATCCTACTCAATTGTTGTTTACTATGACACATCCTCACCTGATCGATAGTGGCCAGATTTTTTTATTTATTTTTATGATTTTTGTAATTATTTGCACAGTCTAAGTGTTTATCATTTTGGGGTTAGTATTTATCTTGAATCCCAATGAATAGGCACGAGCATGGATGGTGTGTCCTGTTGGAGTAAAAATGGATCGCGTCGAAACACGTGAACGCATCACCAGCATGTGACTGAAGGCGCCCAATCTGGAGGTGCCCGACCTGAAGGCGCCCAACCTGATGGCGCCCGATCTCGTCATCTCCGACTCCAAAATGTCGAGCCAGCCTCAGAAGGCCGACCTTGCCGTCCATACGTTGCGGCCACGCCTTGCGACAACCTCGCCACACCATGCTTAGCTCGCCAGCCATGCCACAACATGTCAACTTAGGACCATGCCCTGAGCAACTGTCAGCAATTAATGCGCATGGCCTTCACAGATCTCCGGCTTACTTAACAATTAATGCGCATGGCCTCTACAGATCTCCGGCCTACTCAAAATCTCAGGCCATCCACAGCAACTCATTGACTCACGCCTCCCTGCTCAATCATCTACGGCAACTCATTAATGCACACGATCATGCGGAATCATGATGGTAACTCATTAATTCGTCTAATCACATCTCAGGTAACTCTGCATTCCCCCTATAAAAGGGGAACTTCTTCCTCTTGAAAAGGGTCTTTTTCCCGTTGATTCCCAGTGACAATATACTGGTCGTCCTTCTTCAAACTAAGCCCCCTCTGACTTAAGCATCAGAGAGTCGGTGCCAGAAGCCCCGGCCACCGGCTTTTTGCAGGTCCCCCGGAGGATGCAGTTCATTGACGTACCATACCGCCCGCCGGAGCTCCTCCTTCTCAGTCGAGCGGTCGCCCCCGGGTCCAATTTCCAGCAACAGTTGACGCTAGAGGAAGGGCCCGAATTGCGGCCATGAAGCTAAGGAGCAAAGGAGCCTCCAATGCCTCCGGGCGTCCCGCACTAAGTTCTGGACACTCAGTCCAAAACTCACCACCAAGACCTCCGATGGACCCAGTTCCCCAAGTCCAGCCGGAACAGTTCAACATTCTGGTGCAACAAGTTCAAGCCTTGGCTGCAGCGGTCCAAGGCCCTGCAACATGTGGAGCCCCCCCTATGCCGCCTCCACAAGTCCAGGTCCAGTCAGTGCTCCTTCCAGACGAACCGGCACCCCAAGGCCAAAATCTCCATGGCTCCTCGAGGGCCAACAATGAAGAACAATGCTGCTACTAAGGCTCAACCCGAGCATCTCCCCGGAGAGAGCCGCTAGGGAGAGGCCTAGATAGAAGGCCGTAACTATCAGAAGCCGAGTCAACCCCGGGTCAACCCGCATCGGAGCAGACTACCGTGGCAATCCTCCAGGACAGAAAACTCGATAAGAAGGTCGAGAAGCTCGAGCACCCGATCGAGGCGCTCCATAGTCGGAAGGCGAGGCACGAGGGTGACTTTGAGTTTACTACCAAGTCACCTTTCTCCCGTCAGATCGAGGATGAACCGGTCCCACCAAGGTTCAAAATGCCCCAAGTGGAGCCCTACAATGGGACTACTGATCCCTTCGACCACTTGAAAAGTTACCGGGCCCTCATGGCATTGCAGGGGTCCTCGGAAGCTGTGCTTTGCAAGGCCTTCTCAGCAACTCTTCGAGAAACGGCTCGGCTTTGGTTCTCTGGACTGAAGCCGAGCACGGTATCCTCTTTCAAGCAGCTCGGCAGGCAGTTCGCCATCAACTTTGCTGCCAGCCGATGCCAGCGGCGAACGTCGGACTCCCTCCTTGACATCAAGCAGAAGGAGGAAGAGTCCCTGAAAGACTATCTCGACTGTTTTACCGCCGCACCTGGAAGGTCCGCGAGCTCGACCAATCAATAGCCATATCAGCATTAAAAACTGGGACTCGATCCTACAGGTTCCTCTTCTCTATTGAGAAGAATTTTTCCGCCAACTTCACTGAGATGTTGGCCCGAGCAAGGAAGTATGCGAGGGCCGAGGAGGCTATCGCCTCCAGGCGGGGCACCACCGAGAAGCCGATCCCCCCGCCAAGATAAAAACCTGCCTCGGCTAAGGAATCTACATCAACAGCGAGCGCAGCTCCAACCGAGGTTCCCACCTCGACCGAGATCTCCACTGCGGCCACGGATGCCCCCAGGGAAGTACGAGAGCTACACTCCCCTCAATACACCCCGGACAGAGATCCTTATAGAGATAGAAGGCCAAAACTATCTCCGACCCCCACCCCCGATGCGGAAAATAGGGGCTCGGCGTAACCCTAGGAAATATTGCCGCTTCCATCGGGACCACGGCCACGACACGAAGGAGTGCTTCCAGCTCTGAGATGAGATCGAGGCGCTCATTCTCCGTGAAGTACTCAACCGGTTTGTGCAGAACCGGCATGAGGAAAGAAGGCCGGTAGAAAATACCGCACCGCCCGAAAATTCAAATGACAACAGGCCCATCGCCGGCACCATCAACACCATCGGAAGAGGCTCGGCCGAAGGGAGCTCGGCTAAAGAGCCAACCGGGCGAGGAACCCCTCTGAAGCGCCCACGTACTTCCGAAGCTATCTCGTTCTCGGACGAGGACTTAGAAAGAGTTGAGACTCCTCATGATGATGCTGTGGTCATCTCCATGATTATAAATAAATTTGATGTAAAGCATGTCTTGGTTGATAATGAAAGATCAGCAAATATTTTGTATTATGATGCCTTTCCAAAAATGAATATGACAGAGAGCCAGCTCCGAAAAATGAATGCTCCATTGGTTGGATTCACCTGAGATTCGGTTCCGGTTGAGGGTGAGATCAGCCTTCTTGTCACGGTTGGGCTCGCCCCTCGAGAGAGCACCGTGAGGACAGGCTTTCATGTGGTCCGCCTTCCTTCAGTCTACAACGCCATCCTCGGGCGACTGGGACTCAACACTCTTCGGGCCGTGGTTTCGACACGCCACCTGCTCGTATAGTTCCCCACCGAACAAGGAGTGGGCAAAGTCCGTGGGACCAGATGGCGGCCAGGCAATGCTACATCGCCACCCCCAAAGCAAAGCAACCGACCAAAGAGCCAAGCCAAGCAGGACCATCGATCGAAGACTCAGCGCGAGTTTTCGATCGGGCGCTGCCTATCGAGACCCTGGAGGTGCGAGACGAACCAAAGAGAAAACGGGTAGAACCCGGTGATCTCCTCATCCCAGTTCCCTTGGAAAAAGACCGTCCAGAGTTGACTGTGCAAATCGGCTCCGGCCTGAGCTCTCGCAAGCGGAACCACCTGGTCGAGTTCCTTCAGTCCAACGCAGACGTCTTCGCCTGGTCGCCCGCAGACATGCCGGGGAAAGATCCCGAGATTATGATCCACCGACTCCAGGTGAAATCGACTTGCAAGCCCATAAGGCAGAAGAAGCGGAGCTCTGCGCCAGAACGATAGTGAGCGGCGGCCGAGGAGGTGGACAAACTTCTCGAGGCCGGCTTCATCCGAGAGGTCTCCTATCCAGATTGGCTCGCCAATGTAGTCCTCGTGAAGAAGGCTAATAAAAAATGGCGCATGTGCGTGGACTACACCGACCTGAATAAAGCCTATCCGAAGGACAGCTTTTTTCTTTCCAACATCGACCAGCTTGTCAACTCTACCTCAGGGCATCAGCTGCTGGACTTTATGGACGTATTCTCGGGGTACAATCAGATCCAGATGGCGCCCGAGGATAAGGAGAAGACAGCCTTCATCACTGACAGGGGCCTCTACTGCTACAAAATGATGTCATTTGGGCTGAAGAATGCCGGGGCGACCTATCAAAGGCTGGTCAGCAAAGTTTTTTAAAAATCAAATAGGGCGAAACATGGAAGTCTATGTGGATGATATGCTGGTGAAGAGCCGAATGGCAGAGCACCATATAGCTGACCTCAACGAGGCATTCTCTACCCTTAGGAAGTACCAAATGAAGCTCAATTCTGCCAAGTGCGCTTTCGGAGTCACCTCGGGCAAGTTCCTTGGGTTCGTGGTAACCCAACGTGGAATCGAAGCAAACTCTGAGAAGATCCGAGCACTGCAAGAGATGGTGCCACCGAAGACAGTCAAAGAGGTACAACGGCTCACTGGGCGGGTCGCGGCTCTGGAAAGATTTGTTCTTCAAAATCCTCAAGCGGCCGAAGAACTTTCTATGGTCGGAGGAATGTCAGCAAGCTTTCGAAGAGCTCAAGCGCCTTCTTGCTTCCTCTCCA
Source organism: Phoenix dactylifera (assembly GCF_009389715.1). Classification (NCBI taxonomy): domain Eukaryota; kingdom Viridiplantae; phylum Streptophyta; class Magnoliopsida; order Arecales; family Arecaceae; genus Phoenix; species Phoenix dactylifera. Next base: position 214,673 of record NW_024068185.1, read on the forward strand.
TTACTCACAAAGCCCCAGCAAGGCGAGCACCTCTATTTGTACCTGTCCGTCTTCCCGATCGCGGTAAGCTCGGCCCTGGTCCAAGAAGAAAATAAGCTTCAAAGATCGATATATTATACCAGCCGGGTCCTGAGGGACGCTGAGATCCGATACTCTAAACTGGAAAAAATAATCTACGCACTGGTCACCTCAGTCCGAAGGCTCCAACCCTACTTTCAGGCCCACACTGTGGCCATACTTACCGACCAGCTATGAATCAAATTCTGCAACGCTCGGATCGTGCGGGGAGGATCACAAAGTGGGCAGTTGAGCTCAAAGAATTCGATCTCGAATATCGCCCAAGGCCAGCAGTCAAGGCTCAAGTGCTCGCTGATTTTATTGTGGAGTGCACCCTGCCAGACGATCCCGAGCCCGAGCTCGTACCAGCGGAAGAGACCCCAAGGCAACCATGAGTTTTGCATGTGGATGGCTCCTTAACCTCGGGGGGTACCGAAGCAGGCCTCATTCTCACTAGCCCGGATGGGCCAGAACAGGCTCTACGCTTCGAGTTTCCTACCTCAAACAACGAAGCGGAGTACGAGGCGCTCATTGCCGGGCTCAAAACTTGCGAAGGAGCTGAAAGTGGAGGACCTGAAGGTCTTCAGTGACTCCCAGTTGGTCGTGAGCCAAATCTTGGGAGACTTTGAAGCGAGAGAGCCATCGATGCAACGATATCTCCAAAAGGTGCGAGACCTCACGTCCATCTTGGGCTCCTTCGATATCCAGCACATTTCCAGAGCAGAGAACATAAGGGCAGACCAATTGTCGAAGCTGACGACTTCCCGCATGAGCGAGCTTCCTAAAACAACAGTGCTTGAATACCTCCAAACGCCCAGTACAGAGGAGCCCGAGCCAACCCTCTGCATTGAGACTGAGCCAAGTGGATGGACGCGTTCGTCAGCTATCTGCAGAACGAAATCCTCCCCGGTGACGAGCTCGAAGCTCGCCAAATTGGGCGCCGAGCTTCCAAATATATCTTATATGAAGGCAAGCTCTACCGCAGGTCGTTCACCTCTTCCTCCTCAAATACCTCCGCCCGTCAGAGGCAGACTAAGCTATGCGAGAGGTTCATGAAGGAATATGCGGGAACCACTTGAAAGGCCGAGCACTGGCCCCACAAAATTCTGTGCCAAGGATACTACTGGCCCACATTTCAAAAGGACGCATCCGACTTCGTCCGAATGTGCGATCGGTGTCAGCGGAACGCCAACATTTAGCATCGGCCCCGCTGACCTCGATCATTGCCCCTGGCCATTCGCCCAATGAGGGATTAACATCCTGGGACCATTTTCCTCTAGCCACTGGGCAGAGAAAAATTTCTGGTTGTCTCCATCGACTACTTCACCAAATGGGTCGAAGCTGAACCAGTGGCCCGGATCTCCGAGCCGAAGATGGCGGAACTTTGTTTGAAAGTCCAATAATCTGCAGATTTGGACTCTCCCACATCCTTATATCTGACAACGGTCGTCAATTCGACCACGTCCATTTCAGAAAATTCTGCTCCGAGCTCGGCATCAAACCACCGTTTTACCTCGGTCGCCCATCCACAGACGAACGGAGAAACCAAGGCGACGAACCGCACCATTCTTCAGGGGCTCAAGGCTAGGCTCGACCGATCCAAAGGGCAATGGGTCGAAGACCTATACAATGTTCTCTAGAACTTACAGAACCACGTTCCGACTTTTCACTGGCAAGATCTCCTTCAACCTGGCGTACGGGAACGGAAGCCGTCATCCCCCTAGAAATCGGACTCCCCCTCACCAAGAGTAGAGCACTACGATGCAGCCTCCAACTCCTCTCAACTCAGGAACAACTTGGACCTCGTCGAGGAGACAAGAAAAGCCGCCTGAAACTGCATGGCGATGTACCAACGAAAAGCGGCACAGTACTACAACTCCAAAGTAAAGGCCAAGCTTTCAAGGTGGGAGATCTCGTCCTTAGGAGAGCTGAAGCTTCTCAGCCTACCGAGCAGGGGAAGCTTGCCCCGAACTAAGAAGGCCCATATCGGATTGCTCGAGTCCAGCGGTCCGGACGCCGTACAGTTGGAGTCTCTCAAAGGGACCCTCATTCCACGAAGCTGGAATTTCAAAAACCTTCAGATGTGTTATCAGTAGAGGCCCCCAGGGGTCCTCGACGATTGGAAAACACAACTCTCGTTCCCTCGTTATGTTAATTTATTTGCAGCTCTCTCTTAATTATTCCATACTCTTCCTGATATTGGACGCTTGTAAACTTCCAGGATGCCAACCAGGCTCGGATGCCTCGCTGCGTCGACGTCGAGCTCAATCTCGATCTCCATCAAAGATCCCGACCAAGATCGGGAATGCCCCCGCTGAGTCGACAGCGAGCCCAAGCTCCATCGACCTCGAGAAGCGTCGCGAGGTCGACAGCAAGCCCGAGCTCCCTCCGACCTCGAGAAGGCCGTCGCGGGGTCGACAGCAAGCCCGAGCTCCCTCGACCTCATGCACAGTCCTCCGACTAAGGTCGGGATGCCCCGCTGAGTCGACAGCGAGCCCAAGCTTCCTCGACCTCGGGAAGCGTCGCGGGGTCGACAGCGAGCTCGAGCTTCCTCGACCTCGTGCACGGTCCTCATGCACAAGTCCTCCGACTAAGGTCGGGATGCCCCGCTGAGTCGACAGCGAGCCCAAGCTTCCTCGACCTCGGGAAGCGTCGCGGGGTCGACAGCGAGCTCGAGCTTCCTCGACCTCGTGCACGGTTCCTCCAACTAAGGCCGGGATGCCCGCTGAGTCGACAGCGAGCCCAAAGCTCCCTTGACCTCGGGAAGCGTCGCGAAATCGACAGCGAGCCCGAGCTCCCTCGACCTCGTGCATGGTCCCCCAACTAAGGTCGGGATGCCCCGCTGAGTCGGCAGTGAGCCCAGGCCTCCCTCGACCTCGGGAAGCGTCGCAGGGTCGACAGCGAGCCAGAGCTCCCTCGACCTCGTGCACGGTCCCCCGACTAAGGTCGGGATGCCTCGCTGAGTCGACGACGAGCCCAAGCTTTCTCGACCTCGGAAAGCGTCGCAGGGTCGACAGTGAGCCGAGCTCCTCGACCTAATGCACCGGTCCCCCCGACTAAGGTCAGGATGCCCCACTGAGTCGACAGCTAGCCCAAGCTCCCCTCGATCTCGGAAAGCGCTGCGAGGTCGACAGTGAGCCCGAGCTCCCTCGACCTCATGCACGATCCTCCGACCAAGATTGGGATGCCCCGCTGAGTCGACAGCGAGCCCAACCTCCCTCGACCTCGGGAAGCAACGTCGAACAATGCTAAGTCAACCGCGAGCCAAGTCTCCCTCGACCTCGCGGCGACATCTCCGCGACATCTCCACAATGCTTCGACGACATTCGCAACTGTTCGACACCCCCTTATAGCAATATGCCCCAATCTGAACAAAGGCATCACGCCGGGTCGACCACAGGCCGAAGAACGCCGCTGAAAGTCAACCTCGAAGCGGAGTCGCTTAGCTCAACCCAGGACACCCATCCAGCTCCGATTGTGTGAGAGGTATATCCTACTCGGCATCTACATCTATGCACTTACTTGGTTATATTGCAGAACGATCATCGGGCGGGGCCCACCTATCGTGTGTATTCCCAACAAGGTCTCGACTAGGCTCGGAATCCTCCGACCAAGGTCGGGACGTCCTGTTGAGCCAGTTGTGAGCCCGAGCACCCTCGGCCTCGCACACGACCCTCCGACTCGGTTCGGAGGCCTATCCCGGTTCAAACGCCCCGGACCGGTTCGAAACACCCTACTACGACGATCCTGAGCTCTACCTAATAATGTCCCGGTCAAGCTCGGGGATACCTACTCTCATTGACCACAAACTCAACTTCAGATTCTACCCAACAACGCCTCGACAAAGTTCGGGATCAAAGAGCATGCAAGCTCCGACCGACAACTCGGCCTTGGTCTACGCTGGTGGATCCAAAGACCTAATAAGGTCCCTCCGGAGGCCGAGCCCAAGGACTTGGCGAAATTTTGTCAAGAGTCTAAAGCCTAAAGCCTAAGTGCTTGGCAGGCTCTAGCGGGTTTCGAGCCCAAGGACTTGGCGAATTTTTCTGAAAGCCAAGCCCAGAGACTTGGTGAAAATTCGTCGAACAAAGGGTCAGTTCAAATAGCTAAAGCAAGAGTTGTTATAAAAGCAAACATGAGACTTGAGAAAAAAGATCTTTCATTAATGAAGAGCCCAAAGGCTAAATACAAAAGCAGGCCGCAGAGGCCGATTTCATTTACAAAAGGAAGAAAAGAAAGGAAAAAGGACTAAAAGGCAGTGGAGGGAGCAGCATCGGCTTCGGTGTCGTCCACAACGATCACCTCGAAAGCTTCGGCAGGAGCTGTCCTGAGATCATCTGTAACGGCCTCAGTTGGAGCCCCGTCGACGGCCTCGGGAGCGCCTTCGGGCACCTCCTCGGCAGCACCCGTGGCGATCTCTTCAGGGGGACCCCCTCGGGCTATCTCCTCGGCAGCCTCAACTTCGGCCCTGGCCCTAGGGCTTGCGAGCGCACTATCGACCCGCCATCTGGGTCCGCATGCTCGCCCCCATCTTCGTCCTCGGCAAGCCCATTCTGGGCCAGATACCTTTGAGGTCGAGCTGGGGCAGTACCGCTGCATTCGCCTGCAGAAGTTCTCGAAGTCGCGGAGGAATCCGTCCACGGCCTCTTCTTCCATTAAGCCACGGAACTCTTCCGACTCCTGGAAGAGTTGCACCGCATCTCGGGCCTCCTCCAGCGCCCTTCTTTCTCGAGCCTCAAGCTGCTCGATTTTGAGGTGAAAGACCCCTGCCTCGTACTTAAGGCCGACAACCTCGGAGCGAGCTTCGGCCAAGCGCGCCTCGGAAGCGCGGAGCTCTGACCTCGCCAAGGTATGCGAGGCCCTCTCCTCTTTGATCCGGTCGACTGCGATCGCTGCCCGACCTCGGCGGCCTCCATCCTTGCTACGGCCTCCCTCCGCGCAGCCTCGGAGTCAGTAGAGGCCAAAGAGATGTCAGCGACCAAGACAAGAAAGCAAAAATAGAAAGTGTGACTTATCCGAATCGCAGTGCAGTAGGTCTGATCAACCAGACTCCTGGGATTGATGCCTTCGAACTCGGCCCGGTCGGCTGGAGCAGCGCGCGGCGAAATATCTCACGTGCGACACCGCTATCATAAAGGACCGAATCGCCCTCACCTTCTGGGGACTTCGAGCCCCCAGGACCCCCCTCAGAACGGCCTCCGACGCGGACGAGCTCGGGACATTGGCCCTCGACGAGCTCGGCCTGCTCGAGCTCAGAGCTGCAGGACGAGAAGAGCTTGGGATCCCGGGACCACTGCCCAGTTCGGGACCCGAACGCCGCAGGCGGATGACCTGGCGGCTTGACCGCTGGGAGATAGGGGTCAGGCAAGATGGGGCCGCCGAGTCCCTCGCCCCTCCGGAGCCCAAGCTCGTGCGCTCAGCAGGAGGGGCTTCCCTCTGAACGACCCCGGAGGTTCCGACCCCGGGAACTGCCATCCTGGCGGAACAGAAGTGGAGGCCGACCTGGCCTTCTTCCTGGGCTCGGGATGAGCCCCGCCGGCCTCGGCCGCCCTCT